>NC_088229.1:44526289-44648789 GCF_036934945.1 Oncorhynchus masou masou | reverse complement strand
ATTACCCAGAGTCACCATACAGATGGTCATGGTTTGCAGCTTACACCAATTAGGCAGAGCTCCTGTCTATACTCCACAGCCTTACCAAGACCCTCCTCGTTGACTAGAACATTGCTTATTTACCTCTGACTGAGCAGGCAGGCCTGGTTGTAAATTAGGAAGGGTATTGGCAGTTTCCAGCCATTGGAGCAGCATGTGTCAGTCCTAGAGTCTGTTATTTATGAGTCCTCTGAGCCCTCAGCCCTTGCTGCTGCTGCAGAGATGCTGATTCAGTTTTATTATTGAAGAGGCCCTTCCCCTCCTTATTAGATCTTTGATTCTTGGAGTGCATTAAGGAATTACATTTAGGTTGAGAGTCAGCATCAGCCATGCCTGATGACCTCTCTCCCTCTCTCCCTGTCTCTGAGTGAGTAGTGACTCTCTATCTCTCTCTTTCAGAAATAAACGTATAGATGGACAGACATGGAAAACATTATCCATTATTATTATTATTATTATTATTATTATTATCTCTCTGTCTCTCTCTTCCACACACAAACAAACTAACGCATATGCACATACACACACACACACCATTCTGTCCTGATTTGATTTGATTTGACATTGATCCTCACTATCTGCCAGGGAGAGATCACCTTTCTATGGGGGTATTCTATCCCATCCTTATATTTCCTCAATGAACAAACAATCATCCCAGAGAGAGAATTATTTTAAATAGGAGGTAATATTGTGATTCTCTGTGTAGGAACACTGTATGTAAGCATGCACTAATGCCAGGTCTCTCTCGGAAATGAGGTTCTTAACCTCGAGATCTACTCGTAGAATAAAATAATATCAAAAACTCTGTTTACAGAAAGATGACATAAGAAAAGATGACTCGTAAAGGATCATTATGTCTCTCGTCATACCGGTTTCCAGCAGTGTAATAGGATTGACCAGGCTTAAAATAGACACTAAAACAGAATATAGGAAGCTCTCCATCTTTAATTGCAGTTGGTGCAAAGCTTTCTCTAATCAATCAGACCATCCACATGTGGATGTTATTTCATTGACCTTATTGTTATGGAAAGTCCACGATGATCAACCCACTAAAATTCAATGGTGCCTTTTGTGTTATAATTGTTCTAACTCATTATGCCTTGATAAGTCTGGTAAACACAGAATTTCAAATAAATATAAACCATAAACCTTTTAGAGGACTTTGAACAGGACTTTGACCATATCCTGTTTGTGCGCAGCTTCAGTAAACTGGAGATCCAAAGCTCTAATGCCAACATCAAGCTGATTTTTGATATTGGTAGCAGCATTGCAGTATTTTGAGGAAGATCATAAGTGTTGGTGAATGTTCAATTTTCACTATAACATATTCCTATCTGATTAGTGATTTTATTTACATACCTGACTGTTTGTGTACCCTTTGTTCACAGTAAAGCTTTTGCTGAATTAAAATTATCCTAAATGGCAAGAGGTTGAAGGAGGTTGAGAAACAGTAAACCTGCAGTGCCAATCAAACAAATGATGGCTGACACACACACACACACACACACACACACACACACATAACAATACAATCCTGTGCATTTGGGGGGAATCCACTATATAAGAATTGTTGATTAAAATAAATACTTTGTATTAAAAAATGGCAAATGGTAGGTATTTTATTAACTTGTTCTTTAATAACATTGTTTGTTACTAGAGTTGTATCTAGTAAGGACCATTGGCAGCATTAGAGTGTTGAAAAAAATACATAAATACATACAGTATAAGGCAACATTAAATTATTATAGTGGAATCTGCAAGTAGAATTTTCCTTGGCGCACGTACATTTCGGTCAATTTATTAGTCTTTCCGTTCAGCCGGCATGCCAGTGAGTGATGCGCCTGTCGCGCCCGCACACACAAACACACACGCGCCCCTCAGCACTGCCATTCTTGTTGAGCGTGATCTTTGTGCGTCTTGAACTGGCCTATAGTCAGTGGGGTCATCTTTCGTTATCATAAAGACGTCTTTTTGAGGACGTCTGTCCTCAATCCCAATAAACTACTGCTGTTGTTCTTTGAGCGCATATGTTTTGTACTATTTGTCGTGGAGTTCAGCTCAAAATAAGTGTCTTTATATGGCATCCATTTCAGGTTTCTTTGAATAGGCCTACTGTGTCTATGCAGAAAAATGACGGATGTGTAGCCTCATGTATTTATTTTTTAATTCAAAGACCACATTAGAAAACACAAGAATGAGCAATTTAGGTGAGCTGCCAAAGTGAGACCAAATATTGCTCATATAATTGATTTCATATATTATTTTTGAATAGCCATACATGTACACCTCAAGGGAGTTTTCTATCATTATTTGAAATAGTTCGGCATTTGAGAATAGGAAGACACAGCAAGATACAGGAGAGGTTTTTGAAGTTGGAGAAATCACCAGATAATAAGAAGTGGCCGTTTGAATTGATAACTCAAAACTCGTATCTTACCTGTTAATATGCAGGGTCGTCAAGATGATTTCCTCTAAAGTATCCCCATGAAACGTTATAAAGCAGGTTTTGTACACATTAAAGTCCACTGTGAGCTTGTACGGATTCTCCTCCCTGTATCACGCTGAAAGGATAGAACAGGACTGAGTGCAAGCCGCCTGTGCGTGGAGACCGGGCGTCTCGATTGAGCGAGATGCATGCGGCTCGAAACGAATGTGACAGACTACCCTTTCGGATCGCGAACGAAGGTGAAGTTGTCCGTGTGTAGCCTACAGTGCACTCTGGGTAAAACAGTCTGCCCAACTATCCAACCACCCCTGTTTCCGCTGGTGCTCTGTCTCTCGGGCGAGTGTGATGGTTATCCCACGGGATCCCTGAATCAATTTGGGCACGTCTCACGCTCCCCGCTGCGCGTCGCATGACCAATCGGTTAGTTCGATTGATGGGAGCCCTATTTGTCTTTCTCTCATGTTGAAGAAGATTACAATTACGGAAAATGTGCTTGGTCATAAATGACAATAATTGTCGCATTTGAATAGCTTAATGTAGGTTAGCTCCTTGGAAATAATTAATAGCATAATAATTAATATGTTCAAGTCTTGGGAATTGGGACCAGTGCGCATCAATTCGCACAATACTGGATGGCTTTTATTCTGTCAATATATCAGAGCGTTTGCAAAGTTAAAAGTGTCAAAAGGTTGTCTAACACCCACTCGTGGAGGTCTGCTGTGGGCGGTCCAGAAACATGCTCTCCTACTACTTGCTCTCATACTGCCATCTAGTGAAGACCTCAGCTAGTCATATTGAACTGTAACTTTTTCTATTGCTGCAACATTTTCATTTTTCATCATAAGAGTTAGGCGATACTGTATTTTGTTGACTTCCATTATGGTTAATGCTATTTAACTCTGTGAGGTTATTTATAGACAGGTCTGTAGCCACCTATTTAAAACAAATCTCAATAGTTTCCATTTCCCCAACATGCACTGAGGCAGTCGTATATTCTCAGTCCAGTCTGTGATGGTTTAGTAATATCCTGACCAGGGTTGCAAAATTCCACATGTATTTTTTTAATGTATTTAATTAAAATTTTATTGAGCTAGGCAAGTCAGTTAAGAACAAACTCTTATTTACAATGACCGCCTACCTAACTTTCAATAAATACCCTGGTTATCCCGGTTGTAGGATTCATGGAATCAGGAGGGAATAAGTAGGACATCTGAAAACTTCCAACTTGGATTTCTGGAATAACAAAATTCCCAGAATTGAGCAACCCTAATCCTGACTGTGAAGCATGACCTCAGATAACAGCCTCTCTGTCCTTTGGTCCTCGTCAGACAGCGGAATATTGGGGTAATTGGAAGATAACAGCTTCATTTATTTCACTGATTACAGACAGACAGGTGCAGAACATCAGTGCTTACTGACTGACTGAAAAATTATTGAGTATATAACTGAATGCATACAGTTAGTGACATTTTGAATAGACAAAATAAGTGTTATCAAAACTGGTAATACTATTGTAACAACTTAGCAATGTTGATCTCCTGTGGCATATCATTCAAAAGTCTACAAAGTCTAATGGCAAATTCCCAATCGCCTTTCGTTTTGCGATGTTCAACAGTGCCTTGCCAGAGGATCTCAGGCTGCGTCCTGGTTCATAGGGAGATACAAGATCAGAGGTATAGGATGGGGCACAACCAATCCTTGCCTTAAAAGTGGTTAAAGCAATTTTAAAATATATTCTAAAAGTGACTGGTAGCCAGTGTAGAGAAGCTAAAATAGGTATGATGTGGAAAAATGTTTCTGGTTCCTAATAAAAGTCGAGCTGCAACATTTTGAACTAACTGTAGAAGATGGGAGTGATTTCTGTAGGCCTATACAAAGAGATACAGTGACAACCTTCTATAAATATAACTTGAGGTTTAGGTCAGGGTCTAAGAAGACACCAAGGTTTCTGGCTGTAGGACAGTCCCACAATGTTATTTTTGGCGTATGTGACACAGCTCACTTGCTGTGCCATGGTCCTAGCAATTTTGCTACCCAATAGTGTCAAGGTTGTGCGCTATTGGTGGAGAAGTCAGGTGCAGGAGAGCAGAGAGTTGTGAACAGGCGCACACTTTATTAAGGCAGAGGCAATAAAACAGACAGACGCCACTGCGTCAAAACCACCAGCCAAAGGAAAAAGTGCAAGGAGCTAAACAGTCACAAAAATAAGCAAATGTTTAACAATTAAACATCCTTCATGAAATACCACGGAATACAGGGGAAAAACCAGCCTGGCGCGTAACATGAAACAAGTAACAAAAACAAATCCACACAAAGACATGGGGGGGAACAGAGGAATAAATACATCCAGTGTGATTAGGGAATGTAAACTAGGTGTGCAGGGAACAAGACAAAACAAATGGAAAAATGGAGCGGCGATGGCTAGAAAGCCGGTGACGTCGAACAAGGACAAGGATAGGAGCCTACTTCGGCGGAAGTCGTGACAAATAGGCAATATCAAGTGCTCAAAAATAACTTAAGAAATAGGTTAAATTACCTGAGATTCTCACATGACCCTTATATTGTATAACGGTGCTACATCAGCCACTATGCTAGATGTAGTTTGAAGAGAGCAGAGTTGGAGAGACTTGCACTTTCTCTTAAGCTATTTTTATAGCCTAACTTTTAGGAGTGGGAAGATTTTCAGACAGAGAAATATGGGTGATCAAAATTTAGGCCTATTTCTAGGCAATGTAGTAAACTAAAGCCTAATCATAGGCCTATTTAGGAGGACATTTCCTTGGAAAGATAACTTCCCTGTGCTTTTTATTTATTTTACCTTTATTTAACTAGGCAAGTCAGGTAAGAACAAATTCTTATTTTCAATGACGGGCAGAACGACAGATTTTTACCTTGTCAGCTCAGGGTTTGAACTTGCAACCTTCCGGATACTAGTCCAACGCTCTAACCACTAGGCTACCCTGCCCATGCATAGTTTATAGCCTACTCTATTTAATTGAGACCACACACGCACATAATCTAGCAAGTATGGCTACTGAACTGGAGGCAGCAAGAAAAATAAGAGTGAGACTTGCTATGTCTTGCATAATCTTAAAGGATATAGCCTAACTTTTGTTAGCAGTTGATGTTATTCTTCAATAACACAGACCCCAAAGCAAATCAGGGGGAGAAAAATAGGTTTATTCAAAGAGAACAAATCATAGTTGTTATGCTGGGAAGTAGATGACAGCTGTTCCTTCTTCCCTGTCCTCAGTAATTCTCCACAGAACAAAGGGATAGGATGTAATTTATAACCCAACCCGGGTGACCGTATTGTGGGGGTTTCAGGGTAGAGGTGTACATTTGACCTCCATCATCTAGGATGTGACAATGGTAAATAAAATCTCTTAATATTTGCCTAATTTTTTTGTGCGGTCTTGCAGGCCTTCTCTTGCAGCTGCAACTGCGAGTACATTTGTAATTCAAGACTTGTCTTGAGTTGGGCTCTGGGGTGGTGAAATTGTTGAGTAAGTGAGCTTATGGTTGTCTAGGGGTATGGGTTGAGTGTGTGTGGGTGTATGTGTGTATCCCACAACTGTTGCGAAGAAGTAAAAGATGTTAGGGACAATGGAGGATGATCCACAGCTATATATGATACAAATCGAGGTGAGGGCGATGGAAATGCATTTGGCAGTTAATCTACTTCAATTCGGTAAATGGCACTGTGTGCTCTTTCCAAGGGATGGATCCCAGTTGGTTATGGGTTATGGGATACAGGGGGTCGAGGGTTGTCTGCCGGGCATTGGGATGACAAACCAACTCGGGATGAGGAGGGCTTTTAGCGGGTGGAATAGTAGGGACCAATTGGAGGTTTACTTAGTAGAAAGGCAAAGATCATGGTACAGCTATATAGACACTCCATTATCATGTTACTTTTTAATGGTACGTTTACAAACATATATTTTGATAAATAGAATTGAAAGTTGTGTCTCATTATGGTAAGTGGTGAAATAATTATAGCCAGTTAGAATTGTAATGGCCTAGCAGATAATAAGAAAAGACAATCAGTATTTACCTGGCTAAAAGAGAAGGAATATAATATTTATTGTTGACAGGAAACCCATTCAACAGTTTTATGATGATCCAAGCTTCTTTGAAAATATATATAAGAATCTATCAACTCTACAAGCAACACTAGACTCTATTATTATGGTGGGAGATTTTAATACGGTCTTAAATACCTCTATGGACCGGAAAGGAAATCACACTACAAACTATAACCCTCAGGCATTTAAGGAAATCATGAATGTCATGGATATATTGGAATTAGTGGATATATGGAGACTTAAATACCCTGACCTAGTGAGATATACATGGCAGAGGCTTAATCAAGCTAGTCGCCTTGACTACTTTCTTATACCATTCTCTCTGGCACCAAAAGTTAAAAAAGTGTTGATAGGGGACAGAATGCGGTCGGATCATCACATAATTGGCATATACAGTGCCTTGCGAAAGTATTCGCCCCCCTTGAACTTTGCGACCTTTTGCCACATTTCAGGCTTCAAATATAAAGATATAAAACTGTATTTTTTTGTGAAGAATCAACAACAAGTGGGACACAATCATGAAGTGTAACGAAAATAATAATCTTTCAGGAAATAATAATAATAATTTTCTTTCAGGAAATAATAATCTTTCAGGAAAAACTGAACATTTGCTATCTAACTGAGAGTCTCCTCATTGAAAACATCTGAAGTTCTTCAAAGGTAAATGATTTTATTTGAATGCTTTTCTGGTTTTTGTGAAAATGTTGCCCGCTAAATGCTACGCTAAATGCTACGCTAGCTATCAATACTCTTACACAAATGCTTGTTTTGCTATGGTTGAAAAGCATATTTTGAAAATCTGAGATGACAGTGTTGTTAAGAAAAGGCTAAGCTTGAGAGCTAGCATATTTATTTCATTTCATTTGCGATTTTTATGAATAGTTAACGTTGCGTTATGCTAATGAGCTTGAGGCTATAACTGGATACAGGTTTTTTTCGTAGCCAAACGTGAAACAATCGGAGCGATTTGTCCTACACAAATATATATATTATTTTTTCTTCAAAGGTAAATGATTTTATTTGAATGCTTTTCTTGTTTTTGTGAAAATGTTGCCAGCTGAATTCTAGGCTTATAGCTATGCTAGCTATCAATACTCTTACACAAATGCTTGTTTAGCTATAGTTCAATAGCATATTTTGAAAATCTGAGATGACAGTGTTGTTAACAAAAGTCTAAGCTTGAGAGCAAATATATTTATTTCATTTCACTTGCAATTTTCATGAATAGTTAACGTTGCGTTATGCTAATGAGCTTGAGGCTATAAATAGGATCCCGGATACGGGATTGCTCGTCGCATGAAGTTAAAGAACATAAATGGTTAAAGAAAAGTGTGATAAATAAAAACATATACCAATTTCATTTAAGGACCAAAAAACTGACAGCTGTGCCATATAAATTGCAAAATAGTTGAGAAGAGATTTTCGATGTACCCATTCCATGACACATGGTTTATGAATTGATACGCAAAACAACGCCGGATTCAAAACTTTGAATTTTTCAATATAAAGTACTATACAAAATTCTTGCAACTAATAGAATGTTGTATATATGGGGGATACAATCTTCCCAGCTCTGCAGATTCTGCTGTGAGGAGGCAGAGTCATTAGATCATTTATTTTGGTATTGTCCATATGTAGCTCATTTTTGGTCACAGGTCCAGGAATGGCTGAAAAATTGCAAAATTTGCCAAGAACTAACACTACAGATAACAATACTGGGTGATTTGAAAAGCCATAGTCAATCAATCAATAATATAATAATTATTTTAGTAAAAATGTTTATTTTTAATTTACAATCTGTAGAAGCTATGAGAATAGGAAGGTTCAATTATTTTGTGAAGCATCACAGCACAGTTGAAAAATACATGGCAAGTAGAAATCCGAAATGGATGATGTTGAGAGACAGATGGGAGGGGTTGAGTGGAGCTGAAGGGTGGGACTAATAACAAGATAAACAATGTAGGGCATAAGGGATCTGTAGAATGTATATAGGTTCGGAACTTTTGTGAAATAGTATAGTTACAAATAGAAATCAAACTGGATGGATATCAGAAATAGAGGAAGGACTAAGAACAAACAAGAGAGAGCTATTGTAAAGTAGACTGTGTCTGTAGAGTGTGTATAAGATGTATGGATTGAAGGTAGAAGCAGAAGTGTTTATTAGTTTACTCCAATTGGGGGATCGGCAGAAGGGTTTGCGGGGAATAATAATAAAGGTATATTCTTTAAAAAAGTATGTATGTCTATATAGGTATGTGTATGCATATATGTGTATATATATGCATGCGTGTATGGATATATATATTTACCCAAAAAATATGGGGGATTGGAAATGATGCAGACAATTACATTGGAATCAACATTCTTTCCGCAATATTAAACTGATCCACCCGCTAAAATAAATAAATAATTATAACCCTACCCTAGCCTGTGTCATGACTCTCCTGTGAAGATCTGAAGGATCAGGTTACAGTGGGTCTGCTCTACAGCACCCTCTCTCTCCCGCAGAGGGGGACAGGGGTGAAGTTGGCCATTTTATGATGGTCGTAAATACCAGCAGGAACTCTCTCTCCCACACAATGAATCCCTTCGTTACAACAGGGAGAGATTTTGTAGTACTGTGACATCCAAGATTGGATAATGAAACAATATTGCTGTCATCTAAAAAGTTGGAAGGGTCCATGGGTACTTAAATAACAATTATGTCAGATCAGTTGTTGTTTTCGGATCTCATTAAGGATGGTATAACAACATAACTTTATCTCTGAATGTGTATTTTTCCCAGTAGTCAGGTTTACATCCAAATGTTGGGGAATTTATAGGATTAAATATAAAACTATTTGTGAGAAGATGAAATGTGATCTTAGCCTTCTAAATGTTTTTCTAAATGTTTTTCATGTTAAGTTTATCCAGTCAGTAACCACGCCCACGTGAGCACAGACATTATGCCAAACGTAATTGAATGCTCTTTTTCCCCAAGTGCTTAAAAAAGGACTCGCTGAAGAATTAACATATTAGACCAAAACACGCCTGGTTGCTGCCGGTGTGTGAAGTTGTTCCAGCTGAATATGAACAAGACCAGAAAATGGTAAGACACTCGGAAACTCTCGAGTGAAGACTTCTGATGAACTACTCTCCACAGACGGACCGGCGATTTCAACAGAGAGACAACAAAGACATACAAGCTTAAATATGTGTTGCATTTCTAAATCCGAATGAGGGTTGTTAGGGTGCTGCAAATTTATATTTACGATGGGGTATTTTCCAAACGTATGTACAATAAGCCCACTCTCTATCTCTCCCACTCTCTATTCTGCTCTTTATATGTCCCCAACCCCTTTCTATTGTCTTCCAAGCCATCAAATCGGGTTAGTCCACTAGGGACATTTCATTGCATTGTGTAATAATCCATGTGTAAGCAATCCTGTTTGTGTGTTTATATACAGTGCCTTGCAAAAGTATTCATCCCCCTTGGTGTTTTTTCTATTTTGTTGCATTACAACCTGTAATTTCAATGGATTTTTATTTGGATTTCATGTAATGGACATTCACAAAATAGTCCAAATTGGTGAAGTGAAATGAATGAAATGAAAAAATAAAAAACTGAAAAGTGGTGCATGCATATGTATTCACCCCTTTTGCTATGAAGCCCCTAAATAAGATATGGTGCAACCAATTACCTTCAGAAGTCACATAATTAGTTAGATTGCACACAGGTAGACTGTATTTAAGTGTCACATGATCTCAGTATATATACACCTGTTCTGAAAGGCCCCAGAGTCTGCAACACCACTAAGCAAGGGGCACCACCAAGCAAGTGGCACCAGGAAGAGCAAGAAGCTCTCCAAACAGATCGGGGACAAAGTTGAGGAGAAGTACAGATCAGGGTTGAGTTATAAAGCAACTCTCGCTATATTATGGCAGCATAACTATGAAGATTATCATCACAAATAGTAGGCAGTCTAAAGCATTTGGCTCGACAGAGTTTGAACAGCTAGGTAGCCTACATCTGCGGTACTTGCATGATCATTAAGTGTTTAAAAACACAGATCGTTTTTTGCCCCAATGCAAAACTCAAGTGGGGAGTTACATGATTTTTTCAGGAACTCTGGCTAGTGGCTACGATATGGCAAAATCTATGAAGATTAGCCTACATCATCACACAAAACGCTGATTGTTTTTGCTCTAATGCAGCCTCCTGCTTGTACAACTGCAATATCCGTTACAAAAGACAGAGAAGGTAATATAGCCTTCAATAAATGTTTTGGGGAATGTTTGTTGAAATCGGCAAAGGTTTTTTCATGTTCAGAAATATCAGACATAGATAGGCTACATAATCATGGTTCAGAAGAGGGCGAGTAAAGAGAGAAATGTGAAGGAAGATGGAGTTTGAGCAGTCGCTACAAAATGTGCAGAAAATAACACATGTGCAGAAGGTTATCCAGATCCTTAGATTTGAGAAAGAGGTTTCAGTAGGGTAGGAGGGGGCAGGGCGAAAACTCCGTATTCGTAGCCACATCCTTTTTCAAACAGCTCTTACACAAAAAGGGTATTATCATTTTCACAATATCAGTGTTATTTCGACCTCATGTAGTGGAAATATCCCGTTTTCAACTGCAGTGACCATTTAAAGACTTCCTCCAGCAAACTTAAAAAAAGCAATATTCCAAACAGAAATACACTAAAGTACACACACTAAAGGGTAAAAGAAAAAGTATGCTTTTTTTGACACAACAACAAACTGCAAGGAGTAGGGAATTCAAGGAGTTGGTCTGATAGGGATGCCATGTCATGCCATGTTCGTGAGGATGTTCGTGAGGATAACTGGACCACCTATTGAGATGTTCATTTTGTCAAGTAAATCAGGTGATAAATATTCTGAAAATGAGACTTGGGTAGGATATAGCTTAATGATGATAAGTTATGTACATGTGTACAGGAGGCAAAACAGTCTCCCTTTCATGTTCGTCACATGGTTGAGCTGTGAACATCAGAGTGGCATTCTAAGATATTATCCCTGCCTTCTGACTCCTATTCCTAAAAAGATGAGATTCAAGGCAAACCTATGAAAAAATAACAATTGAGAAAAACAGAGAAACCACAAGGATTCAGACAAGTGAAGACCCAAAAATACTGGAATACAATCTTAGATCCCCCCCATCATGTTGGTTCTGAGGCACAAATGTTTGTCAGGACCATGTTGAGAAACTCCAAACAATTCTATGCTGGTGTTAAACCATGTTTGTGCTTGTTTGTAAGAGTATTGGAAAGAAAATGTGAGATATTCCATGGCTGAGTATTTGTAGTTGCTGCCCTAGTGTCATCTCATTGTTTCAGTGCCGTTTAGTGTGACTGGCATTTGTTAGGCCTGAACGCCTCTAGACAAAAATGGGTCACATACATTGTTTAGGCCAAAGTAAGTGGGGTTGCCATTGTAACAGGGCTGATTTCCTTCCTAACACTAAAGAGAACAACTTAACCATCACAGATGAAATACTTTTTTGGATTGAAATCTTAGAGGATGTGAATTAATTATATATATATATAAACAATTAATTAATATATATATATATATAAACAATTATATATACATTTGCTAACATTTCAAAAAATCTGTTTTTGCTTTGCCATTATGGGCTATTGTGTAGATTTATGAGGGGGAAAAAGCAATTTAATCAATTTAAAAATATGGCTGTAACGTTACAAAATGTGGAAATCCAAGAGGTCTGAATACCTTCCGAATTCACTGTACATCTGAGATTAATTATTTGAAATGCAATTGTTGGTTTGTTTTATTACCATGAGCACGTAGACCAGGGGTCTCCAACCTTTTCTAGAATGAAAGCTAAAAGAAGCTACATGCGAGCTATTCTTTTTCTAGCTTTCAAATAGGAACATTATTATTGTCTCCTCTCCACTGCAACTCTTCGCCAGGTCCGTAGTGTACAAGAGAAAATAGTGTAATATGTTTTCTGTCAATATACCTTGTAAAATAACGTTATTTAAACAACTCTAATGGGAGCCCTATAAAAGTGATTCTTTCCCCCAAATGTATATGATTTCCACTCTCAAAACTATTGTGAATAGAGAAACAACAAAATTGTATGTTCTGAGACCATGTCAATGCTTAAATCACATCATAAGACCCTTTTTCTTTAGGTCTGAGAGGAAATGAATCTAAGCCTAAAATGTCAGTCTGTTGTCAAGAGAATACTTGAGGTACTGCAGGATTACAGGTAAATGATGTGTGAGTAGTTTAACTGTTATGTTTATCTGTCTGTTTTTGAGCTACAGACTTCTTAGTTGTACAATTGGATTTGTCTATTTCTTCTGCATTCATTGGTACCAATAAATAACCACAGCTGAGGTTCAAAATGTGCTAGTGAGACTCGGGTGGATCCTGAATGGTATTTTTACAGAAACGTCTGTAGAATCCAAGTGGTTTGAGCTGCAAACTATCTAACATTTTGCTCTCACAAGCTGCACAAATGTTGTTAAAAGGAAAGGGGTTCTTCTACATAGGATATCAAATCATAGGACATCCAAGGACATGGTGTCTATAATACTGTAATGAGCTCCCATAGTCGACTAAGGCAGCCCCCAGTACCTCTCTGATTCAGAGGGGTTGGGTTACATGCGGAAGACACATTACGGTTGAATGCATTCAGTCACAAATTCCAAACTTCACTTCGTTGTCACTGATTAGTTGGATATTAATATCCCGTTGAGCATACAATTTCTGTTCTTATACCATTCATGTAAATACATTTTTTTATCAGGTTTATGCTTTGGTGGACCTCATCTTTTTTATTGACATTTGTCAATAAAACTCATGAATGCAAATTGTTTTGTATTGGTTGTCCTGAAAATAATAGTAAAATGCGTAATTGTTAGGCTAAATGTAAGTGCTAGACATGCAAATAAATTAAACTCAGATCAATTAAAAGCCGTTTTTACTGGGTTCTCGACTGATAAGGTTAAACTTTGACAGATTTGTGATGTCAGAGGAGGAGTACACTTGGCTTAAACGCTTCCATCAAATCAGGCCTCATCTGAGTGGCTTCAGCTCAGACACGGAGCAGTTCTTTTTCATTTCCTACGGCAAAACATACGATCATCTCAGGGAGTATGTGGCCCAGATATTTTTTGAGTTAGGCATTGGAAGTAAAGTGACATTCGTTACACTTCTATACGAAGTGTTGCTACAATGAACTTTAATCAAGAGTCGGTTACAGATTGCCGTGTCGTGGCCGACCATATGTCTCACTCTACCATAATTTGCCTCGTAATACCAGCCAGGCCCAGTTACTAATTGAGGGACAAATTAATACATGATCCACTGTTAAATAAATTAAGTGTATTACTTTATAATTCACCCGTGTATGTGTGTGTCATTTGGTCACAGTTGAGTAGTTATGGAGACCTGGGGGTCTGAAGTTCCAGGTAGCCTGTGGATCGATGAGTGAGAAGTGGGACTCATTGATTTGCATTGGGTTCCCAGGTGCAATTCCAGGACCAGCCACAAGTCGGCACCAGGGAACCTTTGTAAATCATTAGTTCTCAGCTGCTATTCCAGGACCGGCCAAAGGGTGGCACCTCGGAACCTAATGTAAATCAATGAGAGAGCTTGGCTGAAAAACTACTAACTTTCGCCCCCAGAGACTAAGTTCAGCCGTGCACAGGGTGGCCGGATGGGTGGGGGATGGGGGAAATGTCTCCAGGGGCCCTCAGGGGTGGGGTAGGGCTCCATGGCCGGGTTGGGGGAGACCCCTTAACACCCCTATACGGGACCAGACACCGGAGGACACAACTTGTCGTTCTAGGCCGTTTTAACCATGGGCACCTGGGAACCCAATGTAAATCAATGAGAGAGCTTTGCTGAAAAACGACAGAGTCCCACTTCTCTCTCATCGCAGTCCAGCTGTGCACAGGGTGACTGAATGGGTTACCAGGTGTGACCGTATTCCCTGGAACTACAGACCTCCAGGCCTATAGGCCTCCAGGCTTACACTCCCAGTCTGCCTGCCTGCCATCTCACTGGGCCTGAGAGTGTTTAGCTTCCTGCCTTGACCATCCTGACCTCCAGACCTATAGGCCTACACGCCCACCAGGCGAACCGGGGAACCCACACTTAAGCACCCCTCCCCGGACACTAAGATGTCTATAAACCTGCTTTCACGAATAACGTGCACCTGATAACATAAAATAGGCTTTGTGCACCTGGTTACCCAAAACTGTCTCCTATAGGCCTACACTCCCAGCCTGCCTGCTTGCCCTCTCTCTGGGCCTGAGTGGAGGAAAAACAACAGAGTCACACTTCTCATGACCTTCCTGACCTCCAGGCCTCCACACCTATTCTCCCTACCCAGGTCAACACCCCTCTCTCTGGGCATGCGTCCCTGCCGGGGCTTTTACCCACCTCCATAACCTCGCCCACCAGGCGAACCGGGGAACCCACACTTAAGCACCCCTCCCCGGACACTAAGATGTCTATAAACCTGCTTTCACGAATAACGTGCACCTGGTAACATAAAATAGGCTTTGTGCACCTGGTTACCCAAAACTGTCTCTGTGCACCTGGTGACCTGAAACAGGCTCTTTGGATTTGGTGACCCGACTGCTTTTCCACTCAGAAAGTCCACACATATGGGTTGCCAGGTGCTGGTGGAACCTTCAACTTGCGTCTCACCCTTTAATCACCTGCCTGCCCTCTCACTCTGGCCCCTGGCCCCTGGCCCTTCTGCGTGCACCTGGTGACCCGTCCAGTTTTCCGCTCAGAGACTAAGTCCACACCTTGGTTACCAGGTGCTGGTGGACCTTTCACCCTGCATCTCCTCCTCTACACTTCTGCTTCCCTCTCACAGACTGGCCTCTGACCCATACAGTGTGTACTTGGTAACCCAAGTATTCTTTAAAAAAAACGTTGGTTTTAGTCGGAGCTAAGGCCCATTTCAGGTCATGTTTTAGTTTTATAGGATGGCAGTAGGTCAGTTTGGAGCCCAAACCCAAGCGATGATAGAGCGGGAAGCGGGGGTGTGAGCCCCCTACCCTACCCAGCCGACTGGAAGTCTGACAAACCGCTAAAGTTGACTTCCAGACTGTATTAAGTGTTGATGTAGGCTTTTCCCTATGACACAAACCATTTTAAACAACAATGTGAGGAAGACCTGGTATAAGCTATTGGTGATTATGAATGGATACAGATATGTTTGAATGCCCAGTCATGTTCATATAATCTCAGACATAAATTACTGCATTTTAAGGCCATGCATAGAATGTACTATATGCCAGTGAAACTGAATTACCTGCACTTGGAAATGTCATTCCTCTGCTGGAGGTGTAAAACACAAAAGGGATCATACTTGCACCCACTACGGACGTGCAGTAAAGCCTGCAGTGAGCGTGTGTCCAAAATAGCCCCTCTCTAGCCAGAGCAGTGGTCATATTTATTGGATGGAATAGAGAAAATATGCCACTATAAGTCACATTAGCACACTTTAGCACCAACCGTCCCGGTATAGGGACACCCTTCCCGTAGAGGCTAAATCTACTGTAGCTAGTTATCTTGTTGTGTCTGCTTGGTTCGGCTGGATGCAGGTTGTGTACAGTGCAGGCAACCTTTGAGAATAGTTTTTTTAACCTGTTGAAACTCTAGGGGCGCAATTTCATTTTTGGATGAAAAACGTTCCCGTTTTAAACAAGATATTTTGTCACAAAAAGATGCTCGACTATGCATATAATTGGTAGCTTTGGAAAGAAAACACTCTGACGTTTCCAGAACTGCAAAGATATTTTCTGTGCGTGCCCTAGAACGTGAGCTTCAGGCAAAACCAAGATGAGACGGCATCCAGGAAATGAGCAGGATTTTTGAGGCTCTGTTTTCCATTGTCTCCTTATATGGCTGTGAATGCGAGAGGAGTAAGTCTGCCCTTTCTGTCGTTTCCCCAAGGTGTCTGCAGCATTGTGACGTATTTGTAGGCATATCATTGGAAGATTGACCATAAGAGACCACATTTACCATGTGTCCGCCCGGTGTCCTGCGCCGAAATTGGTGCGCAAAAGTCAGCTGCAAGTATTTTTCCACAGAATTCAGAGAAGAATGCAGGCTTCCACGAACGATATATCAATGAAGAGATATGTGAAAAAACACCTTGAGGATTGATTCCAAACAACGTTTGCCATGTTTCGGTCGATATTATGGAGTTAATTCGGAAAAAGTTTGACGTTGTAGGTGACTGAATTTTCGGTTCGTTTCGGTAGCCAAATGTGATGTACAAAACGGAGCGATTTCTCCTATACACAGACGCTTTCAGGAAAAACTGCGCATTTGGTATGTAACTGAGAGTCTCCTCATTGAAAACATCCGAAGCTCTTCAAAGGTAAATGATTTTATTTATTTGGTTATCTGGTTTTTGTGAAAATGTTGCGTGCTAAATGCTACTCAAAATGCTAAGCTAGCTTAGCATACTCTTACACAAATTAGTCAATTGCTATGGTTCAAAAGCATATTTTGAAAATCTGAGATGACAGTGTTGTTAAGAAAAAGCTAAGCTTGAGAGCAGGCGCATTATTTTCATTTTATTTGCGATTTTCAGAAATCGTTAACGTTGCGTTATGCTAATGAGCCTGAGGCTTTAGTCACGATCCCGGATCCAGGATGGGGAGTATCAAGAGGTTAACTGGTGAATGTTAGTACAGCTGTAGCAGTAAACAGGCAATAACAAGCTAAAGGAGATGAATGAATAAATACTTTAACTCTAACCTATTTTTCTGGAATTTGTCTTCAACATAAAATCATCTGCTTGTCCTCCACCAGTGAAAGCACGAGGGTGAAAAAGCAGTACTTCAGATATTTTGTCTTTGTATTGCCTAACCGTTATGATAATAGATCATTTGAAAGATCAAGCTTTGTGGTCAGATTGATAACTAAATCATCCTGCCTGGTCTAGCTGGTTTGTGACTTTGCTTCTTACAGGCATATATGATTAGTTATGGACTATCAGATATTAAATTGTTACATGTTATCTCAAATTTTATAGTGAAAACCTTAGGATTACAACATGTGACTTTGTCATCTTGCAAACAGGTTGATAACTTGTAGCTACACAATTTCCTTCCATTAATGATCCCCTTTCTTATGTTAGGTTCTTATTTTTCAGAGTAAATAACTCACGGACACTAGAGAAGTTTTAACCAAGTTTAATTCTGCCCAAAGGTTCTGTACAGCTGTAATCAGACAACCTAACATTTGTCCCATCCATACAAATGCTGAAGGGGGGACCGGTGCGACTGCAGTGTTTGGCTGAGGTGGACAGGGCTTTTGGTCACCTGAGGGCTCTGTTTTCTCTTGGCTCCCATGCTGGCTCATCCGGATCCCTCTTTGGCGTTCATAGTGGAGGTGGACGCGTCCGAGGCTGGGATAGGAGCCACGCTCGGGTACACCACCAAAGCTCCTCCCCTGTGCTTTCTTTTCGAAGAAGCTCAGCCCGGCGGAGCGAAACTATGATGTGGGGGACCGGGAGCTGTTGGCTGTTGTCAAGGCTCTGAAGGTATGGCGACATTGGCTTGATGGGGCTTAACACCCTTTTCTCATCTGGACTGACCACCGCAATCTGGAGTACATCCGGGCGGCTAGGAGACTGAATCCTCGCCAGGCAAGGTGTGCCATGTTATTTACCCGTTTTGTTTTCACCCTGTCCTACAGACAAGGTTCCCAAAATGCTAAGGCAGATGCATTGTCCCGGATGTATGACACAGAGGAACAGTCAATAGATTACACTCACATATTTCCGGCCTCTTGCCTGGTGGCACCGGTGGTGTGGGAGCTGGACGCGGACATCGAGCGGGCGTTGCGTACCACTACCCTCCAGTTCCCAGCTACGTTCTGTCGGCTGTCCGCGACCATTTGATCTATTGGGCCCACACGTCACCCTCCTATGGTCACTGGTCATCCTGGCATCGGTCGGACGGTGTGCTGTCTTAGTGGGTGTCGGTCAGCCTTACCTTGGGTTTTTACCCTGAGAGTAACGGGCAGGTGGAGAGAGTTAACCAGGATGTGGGTAGGTTTCTGCGGTCTTATTGCCAGGACTGGCCGGGGGAGTGGGCGGCGTTCATCCCCTGGGCAGAGATGGCCCAAAACTCGCTTCGCCACTCCTCCACTAACCTCTCCCCTTCCAGTGCGTACTAGGGTATCAGCCGGTTCTGGCACCTTGGCATCAGAGCCAGATTGAGGCTCCTGCGGTGGACGAATGGTTTAAGCGCTCGGAGGAGACTTGGGACGCCGCTCATGTGCACCTGCAATGGGCCTTGAGGCGTCAGAAGGCGAGCGCCGACCACCACCGCAGTGAGGCCCCGGTGTTCGCACCAGGGCCTCAACCCGAAACCTGGCTCTCGACCCGAAACCTGCCCCTCCGCCTCCTCTGCAGGAAGCTGGGCCCGCGGTTTGCCCTGAGGAGACTGAACAAGGTGTGCTACAGGTTACAGCTCCCCAAGATTACCCCATTAACCCCTCATTCCATGTGTCTCTCCTTAGGCTGGTGTCGGCATGTCCACTCCAGGAGTCTGAGGTGTGGGAGGTTCCTCCGCCCCCTCTGAACATCGAGGGGCACCCGGCGTATGCTGTTCGAGCCATACTGGACTCAAGGCGTCGGGCAAGGGGCCTTCAGTACCGCGTGGAGTGGGAAGGGTACGGTCCGGAGGAGAGATGCTGGGTGTCGGTGGAGGATGTTTTGGACCCTTCGTTGCTGCAGGAGTTCCACTGTCTCCATCTGGATCGCCCTGCGCCTCGTCCCCCGGGTCGTCCCTTCCGTTGAAGTTGGTCCGTGATTGTGCGTGATTGTGCGTGATTGTTTTATGTACGTTCAGTCCATTATTGTGGGCATGGTATTACGACATGTTATTGGAAATTTTGAGTAAAGTTACTTGTGTTACTCATCTCTGCTGTCCTGCGCATGACTCCTCTGCACCAGCTACACACAGACCACTACGTGAACAATGTTCAATTCATATAAACTTGGAAATGACCAATAAATGTATAAACAATGATAATAAAACATGAATATAAAAACTAAGAAATGATAATAAAACATGACTTAAACAAACAAACAAACAATGAACAAACAATACAAATTCAGAGACTTATGGCCTCCAAACTATGATCACCCAACAAAATGCCATTCCAGCTGAATCTGCGGTCTCCTTCAGTGGCAGATGGGGCAGCTTTTATTTTCTCCCCTTCTGGTTCCTAAGATAGCACAAGACTTGGAAAGCAACAAAAAACATAACAGTATTAACAATGTGATAAGCTATGCATAATTATATATGCATGAAAACCAAAGTCTGAAACAATGACAATTCCCACTCTCTCTTCACCTGACTCTATGCCTCCAGGATACTTTCCTGCTGAGTTCCACAAAAATGAAAGCTCTAAAAAGCTTACTCATGCTTTCACCCAGTCTTCCCCTTTAGACCACAGGTTCCGAGAAGTGTTCCCAAGTCATGTCATTTTCACTTCTCCATTTCATCTGATAGGCACAACACCTGATATGCAAGTGTGTATCCCTAATCCACGTTCCATCCTCGTGAGGTAACTCAGCTTCCACATCAATGCCTTCAACATATTGTTCACAGTACAATTACCCCTGTATCCTCTATCATATGATGCATTAACCCATAAAGGAGCTAAACCCCAATCCAACCATGATGTTTATCCTTTTAGGGATAGGGGGCAGCATTTTCACTTTGGATGAATTGCGTGCCCATAGTGAACTGCCTCCTACTCTGTCCCAGATGCTAAGATATGCATATATTATTACCATTGGATAGAAAACACTCAGAAGTGTCCTATTATTACTGCTGAAGTGAAAGCCATCCTCACTTGGGGAATGCTCCTTTTTAGATAACTTTGCGACAGAATCAAAAATACATTTCGGATTGTTCTTATTTTCCTCAATTAAATTGGAAAAATAGGATGATCAAGCAGCAGTAAGGGCTCTTCGATACTGTACGGTACTGTCTTTCCAAGCTAGTTGCCATTTCCGTTCCATTTTTCTGGAAGCTTGCTTCAGAGCTCGGATATTTTCTGTATACCAGGGAGCTAGTTTCTTATGAGAAATGTTTTTAGTTTTTTGGGTGTGCAACTGTATCTAGGGTATTGCGCAAGGTTAAATTGAGTTCCTCAGTTAGGTGGTTAATTAACTGATTTTTGTCCTCTGACGTCCTTGGGTAGGCAGAGGGAGTCTGGAAGGGCATCAAGGAATCTTTGTGTTGTCTCTGAATTTATAGCACGACTTTTGATGCTCCTTGGTTGGGATCTGAGCAGATTATTTGTTGCAATTGCAAACGTAATAAAATGGTGGTCCAATAGTCCAGGATGATGAGGAAAAACATTAAGATCCACAACATTTATTCCATGTGACAAAACTAGGTCCAGAGTATGACTGTGACAGTGAGTAGGTCCAGAGACATGTTGGACAAAACCCACTGAGTCGATGATGGCTCCGAAAGCCTTTTGGAGTGGGTCTGTGGACTTTTCCATGTGAATATTAATGTCACCAAAAATTTGAATATTATCTGCTATGACTACAAGGACCGATAGGAATTCAGGGAACTCAATGAGGAACGCTGTATATGTCCCAGGAGGCCTGTAAACAGTAGCTATAAAAAGTGATTGAGTAGGCTGCATAGATTTCATGACTAGAAGCTCAAAAGACGAAAACATATTTTTTTGTGGTAAATTGAAATTTGCTATCGTAAATGTTAGCAACACCTCCGCCTTTGTGGGATGCACGGGGGATATGGTCACTAGTGTAACCAGGAGGTGAGGCCTCATTTAACACAGTAAATTCATCAGGCTTAACCTGTTGCGTCGCGCAATCCCGGATCCGGGATTCTATTTATAGCCTCAAGCTCATTAGCATAACGCAACGTTAACTATTCATGAAAATCGCAAATGAAATGAAATAAATATATTTGCTCTCAAGCTTAGACTTTTGTTAACAACACTGTCATCTCAGATTTTCAAAATATGCTTTTCAACCATAGCTAAACAAGCATTTGTGTAAGAGTATTGATAGCTAACATAGCTATAAGCCTAGAATTCAGCCAGCAACATTTTCACAAAAACAAGAAAATCATTCAAATAAAATCATTTACCTTTGAAGAACTTCAGATGTTTTCATTGAGGAGACTCTCAGTTAGATAGCAAATGTTCAGTTTTCCCTGAAAGATTCTTTGTGTAGGACACATTTGGCTACCGAAACGAACCGAAAATTCAGTCACCTACAACGTCAAACTTTTTCCGAATTAACTCCATAATATCGACCGAAACATGGCAAACGTTGTTTGGAATCAATCCTCAAGGTGTTTTTTCACATATCTCTTCATTGATATATCGTTCGTGGAAGCCTGCATTCTTCTCTGAATTCTGTGGAAAAATACTTGCAGCTGACTTTTGCGCACCAATTTCGGCGCAGGACACCGGGCGGACACCTGGTAAATGTGGTCTCTTATTGTCAATCTTCCAATGATATGCCTACAAATACGTCACAATGCTGCAGACACCTTGGGGAAACGACAGAAAGGGCAGGCTCATTCCTCTCGCATTCACAGCCGTATAAGGAGACAATGGAAAATGGAGCCTCAAAAATCCTGCTGATTTCCTGGATGCCGTTTCATCTTGGTTTTGCCTGTAGCTCACGTTCTAGGGCACGCACAGAGAGTATCTTTGCAGTTCTGGAAACGTCAGAGTGTTTTCTTTCCAAAGCTATCAATTATATGCATCGTCGAGCATCTTTTTGTGACAAAATATTGTGCTTAAAACGGGCACGTCTTTTTATCCAAAAATGATATAGCGCCCCTAGAGTTTCAAGAGGTTAAGCCATGTTTCAGTCAGGCCAATCACATCAAGATTATGATCAGTGATTAGTTCATTGACTATAATTGCCTTTGAAGTAAGGGATCTAACATTAAGTAGCCCTATTTTGAGATGTGAGGTATCACAATCTCTTTCAATAATGACAGGAATGGAGGAGGTCTTTATCCTAATGAGATTGCTAAGGTGAACACCGGCATGTTTAGTTTTGCCCATCCCAGGTTGAGGCACAGACACAGTCTTAATGGGGATAGCTGAGCTGACTACACTGACTGTGCTAGTGGCAGACTCCACTAAGCTGGCAGGCTGGCTAACAGCCTGCTGCCTGGCCTGCACCCTATTTCATTGTGGAGCTAGAGGAGTTAGAGCCCTGTCTATGTTGTTAGATAAGATGATAGCACCCATCCAGCTAGGATGGAGTCCGTCAATCCTCAGCAGGCCAGGCTTGGTCCTGTTTGTGGGTGAGTCCCAGAAAGAGGGCCAATTATCTACAAATTCTATCTTTTGGGAGGGGCAGAAAACAGTTTTCAACCAGCGATTGAGTTGTGAGACTGCTGTAGAGCTCATCACTCCCCCTAACTGGGAGGGGGCCAGAGACAATTACTCGATGCCGACACATCTTTCTAGCTGATTTACACACTGAAGCAATGTTGGTGACCTCTGACTATTTCCTACTAACATTGTTGGTGCCGACGTGGATAACAATATCTCTATACTCTCTACACTCGCCAGTTTTAGCTTTAGCCAGCACCATCTTCAGATTAGCCTTAACGTCGGTAGCCCTGCACACTGGTAAACAGTGTATGATCACTGGATGATTCGTTTTAAGTCTAATACTGCGGGTAATGGAGTCGCCAATGACCAGTATTTTCAATTTGTCAGAGCTAATGGTGGGAAGCTTCGGCGTCTCAGACCCCATAACGGGAGGAGTAGAGACAAGAGAAGGCTCAACCTCAGACTCCGACAAGCTGCTTAATGGGGAAAACCGGTTGAAAGTTTCTGTTTGCTGAATGAGCGACACAGGTTGAGCATTCCTACAGCATTTCCCTCCAGAAACCGTGAGAAAGTTGTCCTGCTGCGGGGACTGTGCGAGTGGATTTATACTAACGTTACTATCTGTACTTACTGGTGGCACAGACGCTGTTACATCCTTTCCTTCACTGAAATTACCCTTGCCTAACGATTGCATCTGAAGCTGGGCTTGCAGCACAGCTATCTTCGCCATAAGGCAATCGTTCTCCTGCATATTATAAGTACAGCGACTGCAATTAGAAGGCATCATGTTAATGTTACTACTTAGCTTCGGCTGTTGGAGGTCCTGACGAACCATGTCCAGATAAAGCGGAGTGAAAAAGTTGAATGAAAAAAAGTTGAGTGAGGGAAAAAACAAAAATATAAACGGTAATTAAAAAGTTAAAAAAGTAAAAACCGTAAAGTTGTCAGGTAGCAAAGTAAGGTTGGCAACAAAACGCAGAGCAACACGTAAACAAGTCTGCAAGTTGTGACCGGAAATGGCATCAGCAACAGTCACCACCCCCCTCTTTCCTTCAGCCGGCACTTATCATTCTAGCGTGTCTTCTTCAGATATCGTTTACAGTTCATTTTCCCAACGGCACATGTAACTTTTGCCTGTCACAATTATAATATCCAAGTAGATACTTCCGTTCCTCCCACATACACGAGTCTCTCACCTGAGCTTGTTCTCTCTCTCCACACACGCTCTCAGCACTCTGGCCCTGGTTTATGGTTCAGACTCAGGTAGGAGTGGTAAAAGTAATTGTCTCTCATTTCACGCCTTTGTCGCTCTTTCTTCAGCCGGTTAGGGAGGGTTTTGAGGTCGACACACCCTGTCTATGGTCAAATTATTTCTACCATGCATTAAAACACGATCTGACGTCACCTTCCATGATAACCTCAAAAAAAGCACAGAGCATAACAACAGTTAAGTTCATTACATTTCTGTTCCAGGAAACCAGACAAACATTGACTATATGACGAATTTTGACATGAACCTTTTCTTAATAACATCTCTAAGACAAATGTAAAAAAAAATCAATGTTACTGCTAAAAAAAACATTTTCTAAATGAGTCCATACTCCCTTATTCTACTGGCGACCTCTAGGAAGAGTTACCAGATCATGAAGAGAACACCCTAACCCCTCACAGAATTCCCACACCACGATCCCAATCTGGTGAAATTTATATCAGAACAAAAACACAACATGAAATTAGCAATACATATATCACAGTCCATTTGAAGTTACTGTCATCCCTTATTAACATATATTTTCCTTTCAATATATTTTTTTATTTTACTAGACAAGTCAGTTAAGAACAAATTCTTATTTTCAATGACAGCCTAGGAACAGTGGGTTAGCTGCCTGTTCAGGGGCAGAACAACAGATTTGTACCTTGTCAGCTCGGGGATTTGAACTTTTAACCTTTCGGTTACTAGTCCAATGCTCTAACCACTAGGCTACCCTGCCGCCCCATATACAGCCTGAACACAGTACCATTGTATAATTCCCCCGAAAACCAGGACCTCAGGGAACTGGTCATTTACCCCTTTCAAACACGTAATAAAAAAAACATGTTAAATCAAAAATAAACCAATTCGCTAATCAATTTAGAATTACAACTCCTTACAACACCCTATGTAAATAATAATAATCTCCTAAAGTAATGGTATAATTTGGATAGAAAATGATGTTTCTCATGGATTTTATAATGAACCCCCCTCCCACACCGTCTATTTAATGCCCAGAGTAGTTGATCATTCTTCATTAGGATATTTTTATATTCATGGCTTTTGACACCATTAACATTTTTCCTTTCCCGTTCTTTCTCTGTCCTTTGGAAACCATTTAAATACCTCTTCAAAACATTGCATCCACTTCTCTGTAACCATCATACCACATAAAAAAAATTAAGGTTAATTTTAGGTTTGGTAACCCCATTGCTAATTCCTCGTGACACCTCCACCCTTTCGTCCATTCTAGAATCCCATTCCAGAATAAGACGACATCAAATGTAAATGTATTTAAAAAATAAAACCACATAAAATGTCTAAATATATATACAAACCCTAAGGCCTTCTGCATTTGCAATAAGTGTTCGGTCATATAATTCAAATGTGTTACCTTTAGAATCCATTCCCCTGGCATTTCGCCTAGAATCTTCAACCCAAAATACTTTAGCCAATGTCTCAATTTAGCCAATGTCTCATCGTGAGGAATCTGCAATATTTACATGTGGATCTATAACAGTTTCTCTCACCAAGGCAGCCATTTCGTCTGCTTTACGATTACCTATCTGTACGACTGGTATGAGCTTCGCATTTCACCACTGCTAATTTACTGGTTAACTGACATTACTCTAATAATACATCTACCTTCAGACCATTTTTATTGGTGTTCCTGTCGCTGCTAACATGCCCGGTGGTGACCACAATATACCCAAATCATGAATTACTCCAAATGCATACCACACACAGAGCACCCTGTTACTCTATTCCCTTCTGTGTTCATGTAACTAGAGCCATCTGGATACAATACTCTTCCTGATTCCAATGCTGTCTCTTGCAAATCAGGCCTAGGTTTTGGAATAATCTGATCTGGGTCACATGTATGCGATTCACCCTCCCCATGCAACGCCATTAATTAACAAAGCAGGATTCAAAGCACCAATCTTATGAAACTGTAGATTTTCCCCATTTAACGTTTGTCCATCTTCTACTAGTAACATGTTGTGCTTTCGCGCTGTCCACTATGGTTACTATTGCGTGTGGAACATACAAATCTATTTTGTTTTTTACCCATTGTAATGTAATGGAAGCCGTGTTATGCAACACCATTTCTCTCACTTGTACTGCCCTAAGGCACGGTGGCATTCCCTTTGCCACCGAGTCTAGCGATTTACTCCAGTACATTACTGGTCTCTCTCTACCCCCATGATTTTGTGTGACCACCGCGCTATAATGTCCTTCTTGTTCATGAACAAAAATTTTAAAAGGTCATTTTAGGTTTGGCAATCCCAATGCTGGTGCTGGACACAATTGCTTCTTTAACCTGACAAACACTTCCTCACACTCTTGATTCTATCCTCTCATGAGGACCCTTCCCCCCTTTCGTTAACTCTGTAAGTGGCTTAGCAATTTCAGAGAATGACGAAATAAAATGTCTAACAAAATTGAAAACACCTAAAGTTTTCCTGAGCGTGTGAGGAGTGTTTGGCCGTGTCAAAGAACGCATTGTTTCTACCTGATCTTCGGGTAATGTGTATCTTGCCCTTAGAAATCAAAACCCTAAAATATGTTACCTTTTGCTTTGCTAGTTGTGCTTTGTCATACATGCTTTATGCCAAATTGTCTACCAATGTGGTGCGGTCTCGTATGTGAGTTTCTTCGCTAATAACAAATCATCCACATATTGTACCAACACAGAACCTACAATTAACACCCTTTTAACAATTGTTTCAATGCCAAATGATACCACGTGGGACTATTTGTAAATCAAATACTAAAAGTTAAGTAAAACGTGATCTAATACGTCTTCCATCACATAGAAACCGTAATCTCTATGAACCACATCGATCGAACAGAACTATACACCGCTATGTGAAAGTTCCATTCTTGCTAACCTCAAAAGAGTAGCTGTTGCTCTTTTGAAAAAGATGCAAACTATTGTATAGCTGCAATTCCTGCTAGTGCACTAGGTTCCAGTATCAGCTTACACTCATTCTTCCAATGCCCGATAGTCCCACATCTAAAACAGGGAGCTATCTCCTTACGCTTTGATGTTTTTTTTGCTACGTTTATTAGTTTTATCCTAGCCATTGAAACTATAGTTAGTGATTTCCTCTATGGCTCACCCATACATCTATATTTTTCGTGGCTGTTAATTTACCACCACAGACGAACACTGGCACAAAGACCGCACTCAGTCTGCTGTATAAGGAAATAAGAAAACAGGAAATCGCTCACCCAGAGGCGGCGCTCCAACTATTCGGAGACTTTAATGCAGGAAAACTTAAATCAGTTTTACCTAATTTCTATCAACATGTATTTAACTACCAGTGGAGAAAACGCTACCAGAGGGAAAAACATTCTAGATCACCTGTACTCCACACACAGAGACGGGTACAAAGCTTTCCTTCACCCTCCATTTGGTAAATCTGGCGACAATTCTATCCTCCTGATTCTTGCTTACAAGCAAAAATTAAAGCAGGAAGCACCAGTGACTTGGTCTATAAAAAAGTGGTCTGATGAAGCAGATGCTAATCTGCACGACTGTTTTGCTATCACAGACGGGAATATGTTCCGGGATTCTTCCAATTGCATTGATGAGTACACCACATTAGTCACTGGCTTTATCAATAAGTGCAGCGAGGACGTCGTCTCCACAGTGACTGTACGTACATACCCCAACCAGAAGCCATGGATTGCAGGCAACATTCGCACTGAGCTAAAGGATAGAGCTGCCGCTTTCAAGGTGCAGGAAGCTTATAAGAAATCCTGCTGTGCCGTCCGACAAACCATCAAACAGGCAAAGCGCCAATACAGGGCTAAGATTGAATCATACTACACTGGCTCCGACACTCGTCTTATGTGGCAGGGCTTGCAAACTATTACAGACAACAAAGGGAAGCACAGACATGAGCTGGTCAGTGACACAAGCCTACCAGACGAGCTCAATCACTTCTATGCTCGCTTCAAGGCAAGCAACACTGAGGCATGCATGAGAGCATCAACTGTTCCGGACAACTGTGTGATCACACTCTCCATAGCTGACGTGAGTAAGACCTTTAAACAGGTCAACATACACAAGGCTGCGGGGCCAGACGGATTACCAGGATGTGAGCTCCAGGCATGTGCTGACCAACTGGCAGGTATCTTCACTGACATTTTCAACATGACAATTTGTGTACCGCCAAAACAGATCCACAAATGATGCAATCTCTATTGCACTCCACACTTCCCGTTCCCACCTGGACAAAAGGAACACTCACATGAGAATGCTATTCATTGACTACAGCTCTGTGTTAACCTCTTACACTTATGGTGGCGCTATTTCATTTTTGGAAAACGTTCCCGTTTTAAACAAGATATTTTGTCACAAAAAGATGCACGACTATGCATATAATTGCTACTGTTCGAAAGAAAACACTCTGACGTGTCCAGAAATACAAATATCTTCTCTGTGCGTGCCCTTTAACGTGAGCTTCAGGCAAAACCAAGATGACTTGGCATCCAGGAAATGACAAGGATTTTTGAGGCTCTGTCTTTCATGATCTCCTTATATGGCTGTGAACGCAAGAGGAATGAGTCTGCCCTTTCTGTCGTTTCCCCAAGGTGTCTGCAGCATTGTGACGTATTTGTAGGCAGATCGTTGGAAGATTGACCATAAGAGACCACATTTACCACGTGTCCGCCCGGTGTCCTGCGCCGAAATTGGTGCGCAAAGTCACCTGCCAGTATTTTTCCATGGGGCACAGAGAGAGAAGCAAGCTTCCACGAACTGCATGTCAATGAAGAGATATGTGAAAAAACACCTTGAGGATTGATTCCAAACAACGTTTGCCATGTTTTCGGTCGATATTATGTAGTTAATCCGGAAAAAGTTTCACGTTGTAGGTGACTGCATTTTCGGTTCGTTTCGGTAGCCAGGCGCAATGTAGAAAACGGAACGATTTCTCCTACACACAGACGCTTTCAGGAAACACTGCGCATTTGGTATGTGGCTGGGAGTCTCCTCATTGAAAACATCAGAAGCTCTTCAAAGGTAAATGATTTTATTTATTTGGTTATCTGGCTTTTGTGAAAATGTTGCGTGCTACATGCTACACAAAATGCTATGCTAGCTTTGCATACTCTTACACAAATTAGTCAATTTCTATGGTTCAAAAGCATATTTTGAAAATCTGAGATGACAGTGTTGTTGAGAAAAGGCTAAGCTTGAGAGCAAACGCATTATTTTAATTTTATTTGCGATTTTCAGAAATCGTTAACGTTGCGTTATGCTAATGAGCCTGAGGCTTAGTCACAATCCCGGATCCGGGATGGGGAGTTTCAAGAGGTTAAACACCACAGTGCACTCAAAGCTCATCACTAAGCTAAGGATCCTTAGACTTAACACCTCCCTCTGCAACTGGTTCCTGGACTGCCTGACGGTCCGCCCTCGGGTGGGGAGGGTAGGTAGCAACACATCTGCCATGCTGATCCCTCAGGGGTGCATGCTCAGTCCCCTCCTGTACTCCCTGTTCACCCACGACTGCATGGCCAGGTACGGCTCCAACAGCATCATTAAGTTTGCAGACGACAAAAGTGGCAAAAGTGGCAGGCCTAATCACCGACAATGAAGAGACAGCCTATAGGGAGGAGGACAGAGACCTGGCCGGGTGGTGCCAGAATAACAACCTGTCCCTCAATGTAACCAAGACTATGGAGATTATTGTGGACTACAGGAAAGCAGCACCGAGCATGCCCCCATTCTCATCGACGGGGCTGTAGTGGAGCAGGTTAAGAGCTTCAAGTTCCTTTGTGTCCACATCACCTACAAACTAGAATGGTCCAAACACACCAAGACAGTCGTGAAGAGGGCAACACAAAGCCGATTCCACCCAGGAAACTAAAAAGATTTGGCCTCAGATCCTCAAAAGGTTCTATTGCTGCAAAATCAAGAACATGCGTTTTTAGTTTCCTGGGGGGAATCGGCTTTGTGTTGCCCTCTTCATGACTGTCTTGGTGTGTTGCATCACTGCCTGGTATGGCAACTGCTTGGCCTCCGACCGCAAGGCACTACAGATGTTAATGCGTACAGCCCAGTACATCACTGGGGCTAAGCTGCCTGCCACCCAGGACCTCTACACCAGGCGGTGTCAGAGGAAGGCCCTGAATATTGTCAAAGACCCCACCCACCCCAGTCATAGACTGTTTTCTCTACTACTGCATGGCAAGCGGTACCGGAGCGTCAAGTCTAGGACATAAAGGCTTCTCAACAGTTTTTACCCCAAGCCATAAGACATTGCATTGTGTGTGTGTGTGTCCCAACCCCTCTTTTATGCTGCTGCTACTCTCTGTTTATCATATATGCACTGTCACTTTAACTATACATTCATGTACATACTACCTCAATTAGTCCATCTAACCAGTGTCCCTGCACATTGGCTACCTGGACTATATGCATTGTGTCCCGCCACCCGCCACCCATCACCTGCCAACCCCTCTTTTACGCTACTGCTACTCTCTGTTTATCATATATGCATAGTCACTTTAACCATACCGACATGTACATACTACCTCAATTAGCCTGACTAACCGGTGCCTATATATAGCCTTGCTACTTTTATAGCCTCCTTACTGTCTATAGCCTCGGTACTGTTATTATTCACTGTCTTTTTACATTTTTCTTTTAATTTCCTTACTTATCTATTGTTCACCTAATACCAATTTTTTACTTAAAAATTGCACTGTTATTTAGGGCCTGTAAGTAACCATTTCACGGTTGTATTTGGCGCACGTGACAAATAAACTTTGATTTGATTTGAAAACAGTAAAACAACAATATTGCAAATTAAGATGCGTGATGTGTGCCTTTGGTTTTGATTTCAAAACAAAGTAGCCTCCACACCTGTGGAAGTTTATCGCTTTCAGCGTCCAACTCCAATTGACAGGTTGAATACCATGTGCCTTTGTTGTTGTTGTATTTAAGTGGTTAAAGGGGATGGGCTCTAAATTCGATTCTATCAGCCAATCAGAGCTGTGTATGTAAATATGTTCAAATGTGTATCCCCATGCCCACACAGTCAGACTGAGCATTTCAGTGGCATCAGAAAGAGTAAAATATATATATACAGTATATATATACTTTGGAGTTTTGTGTGACCCACAGTAGGCTCATATCCATTATATGCCAGCTTACACCGCACACGCATGCAAGAGCACACAGTACACACACACACACACACACACACACACACACACACACACACACACACACACACACACACACACACACACACACACACACACACACACACACACACACACACACACACACACACACACACACACACGTCCTGCTTATGTTCCCCTTGATAGTTACAATGCACTAGTAGCCATTATTTACATGCAACAACTCCGCATAATTGCAGTGAGGACAGGGATTTTAAATATGGATTATGTGACTGCTTTGAAGCTAGCTTTTGAAAGAGAATGATTGAAGTGATCAAGGCAGTGTAACAACAGAATACATTGTTGACGGAATACTAATCCTGCCACGATCGTCGTCAGGGTGGAAATGACCGGACCAAGACCAAGGTGCAGCATGGTGAACCAAATAGAGAAATAAAACGGCTCTCTAAGTTCAGGGCGTGACAGTACCTCCCCCCACCAAAGGTGCGGACTCCCGGCCGCAAACCTGAACCTATAGAGGAGGGTCCGGGTGGGCATCTACTTCGGTGGTGGCCCCGGGCGGGAAGCAGACACTGCTCCACTCCTGGCTCACCCCACTTTAGTGGCACCACTGGTGCGGGGACCCTTGTCGCCAACCCCGGACCCTCTCTGCAGACCCCGGACTGGAGGCCATCGCTGGAGGCTTCGGACTAGAGGCCGTCGCTGGAGGCTCCGGACTGGAGACCGTCGTTGGATTCTCCAGACCATGGATCCTCACTGCAGGCTCCAGGCCATGGATCATCACTGGAGGCTTCGTGCCATGGATCATCACTGGAGGCTTCGTGCCATGGATCATCACGGGAGGCTTTGTGCCATTGATCATCACGGGAGGCTTCGTGCCATGGATCATCACTGGAGGCTTCATGCCATGGATCATCACTGGAGTGAGGAGACGTATAGGCAGCCTGGTGCGTGGAGCTGCCACAGGGCTTACCAGGCTGGGGAGACATACAGGAGCCCTGGTTCTGGGAGCAGGCACAGGACTCACCAGGCTGGGGAGACATACTGGAGGCTTGGTTCTTAGAGCAGGCACCAGATACATTGGGCCTTGGAGGCGCACTGGAGGTCTCGAGCGTAGAGCCGGCACAACACAACACGTCCTGGCTTCAACACGTTACCTTCGTCCGGCAAATGTGGGGTGCTGGCACAGGGCGCACTGGGTGTGCAGATGCACCGGAGACACAGTGTGCAGAGCCGGCGCATGATATCCTGGGCCGAAGAGACGCACTGGAGGCCAGGCGTGCTGAGCCGGCACCATCTGTCCTGGCTGGATGCCCACTCTAGCCCGTCCAATGCGGGGAGCTGAAATGTAGCGCACCGTGCTGTGAACGCGCACTGGAGACACAGTGCGCTCCACCGCATAACACGGTGCCTGACCAGTACCACGCTCCTTAAGGTAACCACGAGGAGTTGGCTCAGGTCTGAATCCTGACTCTGCCACACTCCCCGTGTGTCTCCCCCAAATATTTTGGGGAAGTGGCCTCCCGGTCTTTCGTGCCAGCCGTGACCCTGTGTAATCCTGGGCCCTTTTTCCTCGCTAACTCCGCCATCCTCGCTGCTATAATTTATTATATGAGTCAAATTCCTGTGAGTCATTTAAAAAACAATCAACAATACCCTTTCAAATAATTTGACTAAATGATACATTTCCTCCCTTTTTCGATTTGTAACAGTTGTTATATTGGACTCTATTGAGTCTTACTTCTACAACATTTTCATATTAAATACACACACAACTCTAACCTGAGCAGCAACTGTTTACTTTAATACGCAACAACCCAAAGTTTTGTTCATTATGTTCATTGACAGAGAAACATTTAAAAGTTGGTTACAAAAGTGTTCATCGACCACAATGCTTTGTGATTTCCAATGTTCTGTGAGAAGTCGATGGTGAAGGCAGAAATTGAAAGTATGTGATATCTGCTGTACAGGGACATAGCATATAAATCACATTCATATTGTCCATTATTTACAATATGACACCAAACACCACATAACACTCAAGGACCCCTTGATTTAAACAGTGAGATGGAAACGAAGATTTCTCCTCTGTCTGGAGGCTGCTTCCCAGTTCTGTAATGCTACGGTATATTCTACTACCGTTATAAGAGATGCAGCACTTTATTGGGGTTCTCTTTCATTCAATGATATTGAGCTCCTCTGAGACTTAGGTAATACACGTTTTATTCAAAGGAAACCCACAGTTTTTAAGTATGGATGTGTGAGTCACTGGCACAGAACTCGGACAGCAAAGCAAAGGCACCTGCTGTGTGTTTAGCTAGGATTAGGCCTGGAATATTAGCTAAGGTTTGGGCTAAGGCATGAATTTGTTTAGGAGGTCTTGCTAAGTCAGCTACGACATGTTCTTGGGTTAGATATATTACATGGCTATGTAGCTACAGCTGGAGTTTAGTCAGACTAAAGTTTAGAGACTAACGGTTAGTTTAAGGGTTAGATAAAGTACATAGGCCTACACTTAAACAATTGTATCCCAAACAACACAGATCACACCAACTTGTATTAAAATACACCCCTAAATGGTTAAAGTGACATTTGGGTCTCTCTTCAAAAATCCCAACTCCACGGCATTGAGACAGGGTTCAAACCACAGTCCGGTGCCAGAGGCCTTCACAGCTTATCCGGTTTTTGATAAGAGAGGATGAGGTCATGGCAGATGGGGGAGGAAGTGTTCCTGCAGGCTATGTGTTTCAGACTGTCTAGTGCAGACCAGCGGACGCTTTATCATCCACAGGTGCTCACATATTCAATTCAGGGCAGCATTATGACTGGGGGTTGCTATGTTGTGGTTGGATATACCCTTCAGGCAGGACTGAGATGAGATAAAAGGGGGAAAGTGTGGAAAGGGGGTGCATTCACAATGACTGTAGCCTATATAGGAATGAACAAAGCCATCAATCACATGACACCATTCATTCCTCCATCCAGGAAGTGACGCTGCAGGCTAGCTCAGTCCTCCCCCTGTTATTAAGTAACTCAGGTTGAAAGCCGACCGGGGTACTCATTAGCAAATAAATTATCTGTATAACTTCTTCAGTGTCCGAAGAAATAATTGGTTCAAGGAAATACATTGGGTGTATTAAAAATCTATTATTGTTACTATGATTGTCTACGCAACATTTTTTATTTACACAAAGATTGCCATTTTTTCTATTCACGATAAATGGGGATCCTGTTTTCTGCTAACAATGCCTGCAGTACCACAATTGGCCATGAACCTCCGTGGCTTCAATTAGAGGGGTCAGTCGTTCTAACCTGTGTATTCATGACAGAGATGTGCATTTGCGGAGAATAAAAGACAACCAGGAAGCAGGATTAAAGTTGAGTTGAATCTGCAGAGATTTGAGAAGGTTAAATGTAATTATAACATTTTCTAAATTGGTCAAATTTCAACATTTCAAAAGTCCTTGCTCACTGAAACCAGTCATTTCACAATGGCTCATCTTAGACAAACCATTCGGTACCACATAGAAATTGTTGGGTCAAACCCTATACAAAAGCCATCCAATGGAAGAGAATGAAGTGTGTGACCATTGTAGCTTTTCATATGGTGGACATAGGTGATACAGATGATATGATGACCTTTTCCTGACTTTGTGACCAGGAAAATTGTAGGGCTGTTATAGGCTATTAGTAGAGGGGCATTTGTTCTTGCTCAGGAAGAACTACAGACTCTAATGGTCATTGGAGTCTGGTGTTTTTCAGTTATGTACATTGCAGAAGAACACTGAGCGTTCACAGTACATGATCAGATGCAAACAGTCAACTCAATTATCCCTAAGAAAACGAGATCATTCTTTCACGGTCTATTCGCTTGTGCCTCTTTCTAATACAAATTATAAATAATGAAATAATCACATTACATATTAGTAAACTAGAATCAAAATATTTTTGAGGTTAGAGGTATAAAGCCATGAGAGAAGATGAGAAGATATCCTCAAGGCTTTCTTTGTCTGCATATGTCTGTATATATTACAGGAATGTTGCGAATGGTGAGAGAACGACAAGAGAGGACTTGTCTCCAAAGGTCTCTTTCCCGGACTTTGGCAGGAATGCATGGATTCTGTCTGTAATCTATTGAGCTCGTTGCTCTCCTACAGTGTAGACCACAGTTTGAGAGCATATAGCTAGTGGAGCCAGGCAACACAGACAGACAGCCTTAGACCAAGAAGGAACTTCAGACTCAGTCATTCATTCTCTTTGAAGGTTGTTTTTTACTGTCTTTCTATCCAGCTTTTATCAATACATATGATTGTCACCTGGGATAATGAGGGATATGCCCTAACTTCTCAATCCTCTTCCACACTCCCTTCCTCCTACACATCACCTGGATGAATTTATTGCGGTGGGTGCTGCTCGCCTGTGACTCATTCCATCTCACTCTGTCCTTGATCTATGTGAACGCGCAGGCAATCAGCCTGGCAGAAATGCATCCTGAAGCTCTGACTCATGATTTGATCTGGCTGTAGCCTCTCTCACCCCTGCCTGAAATTGATAGGTAGTGGTAAATGCACACCAGGGACCCGGCAGTGCACTCTCTGGGCTCCCATCCTCTATCCCCTAGCCCAGGCAGTGTACAGACATTCATATCGTAGGACACACGTCAGCACACACAGACATAATGAGACAGGGCTGCCTGCCAAGTTAGGCGTGTGTGCCACTCACAGTCAACTCCAATGGCTGAAACTGGAGCAAATTCCTGAGACCTTACGCAGGCTCTGGGGTTAATAAATCTCCTGCCCTATTCAGAGAGAGAGGGAGAGACAGAGAGACAGAGAGAGAGAGAAAGACGTGGTTGGATCACCGCTTCTCTCTCTATCTGGGAGGTAACAGAAGAGGACAGTGGTTCATGTTGCCCCTGACAGGTATATCACACACTGTCAGAATTTAGGACTCAGAGGTATGTATGCCTATTGAGATGAGATTTACATCCAAACCTAATACTAGGATTGTACAGTAGAGTAGAGTAGACTAAAGGGAATAATGGTGTAATGTTTTCTACCTGAGCAATCATTTGAAATGGTGCAACGGTAATTTACTTAATTTGTTGTTTCTGTTGATCTCAAGAGAAATAATTATAAAATAGTAGACATTATGGTCCAACTAAAATGACCCACAACATTTAAATGCTTTATAAAGCATTCATCAAGTCTTCACCGAAGCTAGGCTGACAGGTGCAGTACAGTTGTCATTCTGTGGGAAGTGTTGACTGTATTCAGCTCTGTTGAATACCCACATTTAATATCCACTTTATCATCCTCTGTCTTGAGAGATTTTATGTGCATTTACGGGTCTTTCCCATATCACCATGAGAGAGTTACAATGCATATTCAGGGGTTATAGAGCTCCCATTTAGTTGCCGCTTTAGTCAAGGCTTCAATTTCTCTGTTTTTCATGGGGGTCACTCAGTGGCCATCCCCTTAGCTGATCTGTACATTCGCTGATGTCCTTTTGATTCGAAAAGCATAAGGCCCATTTGTCTTTGATAACACAAACTATTGCCTCAGTCACAAAAACCCATTAGAGGGGTTTCTACTGACCTCCATTTAACGTTATTGGAAATGTGCATTGCACAGGACTACTGGAGAGAAAGTTGTTTACGCTGTAATAGAGAGGCCTTCCCCTCTACCTCTGGTCCATTGCACAGGACTGTTAATGACCAATTTCTTGTAATTGCCTTCTGGGGTCTCTGATGGTAATTTGCGAATAATCAGCAAAACTAACTTGTGTCAGCAGCACTTGGACTTAGAGTTTAAATTACACTGGAATATATGCTAATAGGAGGAAAGGAAATTGTATCCTAGAATGCTATTCAAACACACCCAGGATCTGGGGGGAAATGTCATTGCTGCTGTTTACCAGATTCAGGGTTTGTTTGAATAGCACACTGTTTTTCAAGTCCACAAAGAACTGATGATAGTGCCTCTTGGGAAATTGTATTTTTGTGCAGAGACTTAGGCAGAGAATAACTTGGGGCAGGTACAAACAAGCACAGCCGTCTCTGTACCTTCTGAGACTAGGAAATCCCCCTAATCCTTGTTAGACTTCAGTGCAGCTTTTGACATTATTGATCATAGTCTGCTGCTGGAAAAACGTATGTATTATGGCTTTACACCCCCTGCTAAAATGTGGATGAAGAATTAAGAGTTACTTATCTAACAGAACACAGAGTGTGTTCTTTGATGGAAGCCTATCAAATATAATCCAGTTAGAATAAGGAATTCCCCAGGATAGCTGTTTAGGCCCCTTGCTTTTTCAATTTTTACGAACGACATGCCACTGACTTTGAGTAAAGCCAGAGTTTCTATGTATGCGGATGACTCAACACTATACATGTCAGCTACTACAGCGACTGAAATTAATGCAACACTCAACAAAGTGCTGCAGTTAGTTTCAGAGTGGGTGGAATGGAATAAGTTAGCCCTAAATATTTCTAAAACTAAAAGCATTTTATTTGGAACAAAACACTCACTAAACCCAAAATCTCAACTATATCTTGAAATAAATAATGTGGAAATTGAGCAAGTTGAGATGACTAAACTGCTAGGAGTAACACTAGATTGTAAACTGCCATGGTCAAAACATATTGATGCAGTAGTAGCTATGATGGGGAGCAATGCTCTGCCTTCTTAACAACAATATCAACAAGGCAGGTCCTTCAGGCTCTAGTTTTGTCGCACCTTGACTACTGTTCAGTCGTGGGGTCAGGTGCCACAAAAAAATGACTTATCGTCACGTCCGTCATAACGAGGAGACCAAGGCGCAGTGTGATAAGAATACATTCTTCTTTATTTAAAAGAAGAACACTAAACAAACGAACAAAATAGCAAAACAAACTTGAAGCTATAAACACGAGTGCTGACATGCAACTACACAAAGACAATAACCCACAAAACCAAAATGGGAAATGGCAACCTAAATAGGATCCCCAATCAGAGACAACGATAAACAGCTGCCTCTGATTGGGAACCAATTCAGGCCACCATAGACCTACATTTACCTAGACATACCAAAACCCCATAGATGTACAAAAACCATAGACAAGAAGAAAAAAACACATACCACCCTCGTCACACCCTGACCAAACCAAAAATAATAAAGAAAACAAAGATAACTAAGGTCAGGGCGTGACACTTATGGAGACTGCAATTGGCTCAGAACAGGGCAGCACAGCTGGCCCTTGGATGTACACAGAGCACCAGTATTAATAATATGCATGTCAATCTGACTTCATCACTGCTTTTATTTACTACTGGCACACAGCTCGGACACCCATGCATACCCCACAAGACATTCATCAAGCAGTCCCCAAGTCCAGAACAGACTATGGGAGGCACACAGTACTACATAGAGCCATGACTACATGGAACTCTATTCTATTCCACATCAAGTACTTTATTTTTTTATTTTTAAATTTTCACCTTTATTTAACCAGGTAGGCTAGTTGAGAACAAGTTCTCATTTGCAACTGCGACCTGGCCAAGATAAAGCATAGCAGTGTGAACAGACAACAAAGAGTTACACATGGAGTAAACAATAAACAAGTCAATAACACAGTAGAAAAAAAAGAGAGTCTATATACATTGTGTGCAAAAGGCATGAGGAGGGAGGCAAATAATTACAATTTTGCAGATTAACACTGGAGTGATAAATGATCAGATGGTCATGTACAGGTAGAGATATTGGTGTGCAAAAGAGCAGAAAAGTAAATAAATAAAAACAGTATGGGGATGAGGTAGGTAAAATTGGGTGGGCTATTTACCGATAAGACTATGTACAGCTGCAGCGATCGGTTAGCTGCTCAGATAGCAGATGTTTGAAGTTGGTAGGGAGATAAAAGTCTCCAACTTCAGCGATTTTTGCAATTCGTTCCAGTCACAGGCAGCAGAGAACTGGAACGAAAGGCGGCCAAATGAGGTGTTGGCTTTAGGGATGATCAGTGAGATACACCTGCTGGACCGCGTGCTTCGGGTGGGTGTTGCCATCGTGACCAGTGAACTGAGATAAGGCGGAGCTTTACCTAGCATGGACTTGTAGATGACCTGGAACCAGTGGGTCTGGCGACGAATATGTAGCGAGGGCCAGCCGACTAGAGCATACAAGTCGCAGTGGTGGGTGGTATAAGGTGCTTTAGTGACAAAACGGATGGCACTGTGATAAACTGCATCCAGTTTGCTGAGTAGAGTGTTGGAAGCTATTTTGTAGATGACGTCGCCGAAGTCGAGGATCGGTAGGATAGTCAGTTTTACTAGGGTAAGTTTGGCGGCGTGAGTGAAGGAGGCTTTGTTGCGGAATAGAAAGCCGACTCTAGATTTGATTTTCGATTGGAGATGTTTGATATGAGTCTGGAAGGAGAGTTTACAGTCTAACCAGACACCTAGGTACTTATAGATGTCCACATATTCAAGGTCGGAACCATCCAGGGTGGTGATACTAGTCAGGAGTGCGGGTGCAGGCAGCGAATGGTTGAACAGCATGCATTTGGTTTTACTAGCGTTTAAGAGCAGTTGGAGGCCACGGAAGGAGTGTTGTATGGCATTGAAGCTTGTTTGGAGGTTAGATAGCACAGCGTCCAAGTACGGGCCGGAAGTATATAGAATGGTGTTGTCTGCGTAGAGGTGGATCAGGGACTCGCCTGCAGCAAGAGCAACATCATTGATATATACAAAGAAAAGAGTCGGCCCGAGAATTGAACCCTGTGGCACCCCCATAGAGACTGCCAGAGGACCGGACAGCATGCCCTCCGATTTGACACACTGCACTCTGTCTGCAAAGTAGTTGGTGAACCAGGCAAGGCAGTCATCAGAAAAACCAAGGCTACTGAGTCTGCCGATAAGAATATGGTGATTGACAGAGTCGAAAGCCTTGTCAAGGTCGGTGAAAACGGCTGCACAGTACTGTCTTTTATCGATGGCCGTTATGATATCGTTTAGTACCTTGAGTGTGGCTGAGGTGTACCCGTGACCGGCTCGGAAACCAGATTGCACAGCGGAGAAGGTACGGTGTGATTCGAGATGATCAGTGACCTGTTTGTTGACTTGGCTTTCAAAGACCTTAGATAGGCAGGGCAGGATGGATATAGGTCTGTAACAGTTTGGGTCCAGGGTGTCTCCCTCTTTGAAGAGGGGGATGACTGCGGCAGCTTTCCAATCCTTGGGGATCTCAGACGATATGAAAGAGAGGTTGAACAGGCTGGTAAAAGGGGTTGCGACAATGGCGGGGGATAGTTTCAGAAATAGAGCGTCCAGATTGTCAAGCCCAGCTGATTTGTACGGGTCCAGGTTTTGCAGCTCTTTCAGAACAACTGCTATCTGGATTCGGGTAAAGGAGAACCTGGAGAGGCTTGGGCGAGTAGCTGCGGGGGGGGGCGGAGCTGTTGGCCGAGGTTGGAGTAGCCAGGCAGAAGGCATGGCAAGCCGTTGAGAAATGCTTGTTGAAGTTTTCGATAATCATGGATTTATCGGTGGTGACCGTGTTACCTAGCCTCAGTGCAGTGGGCAGCTGGGAGGAGGTGCTCCCGTTCTCCATGGACTTCACAGTGTCCCAGAACTTTTTGGAGTTGGAGCTACAGGATGCAAATTTCTGCCTGAAGAAGCTGGCCTTAGCTTTCCTGACTGACTGCGTGTATTGGTTCCTGACTTCCCTGAACAGTTGCATATCGCGGGGACTATTCGATGCTATTGCAGTCCGCCACAGGATGTTTTTGTGCTGGTCGAGGGCAGTCAGGTCTGGAGTGAACCAAGGGCTATATCTGTTCTTAGATCTGCATTTTTTGAACGGAGCATGCTTATCTAAAATGGTGAGGAAGTTACTTTTAAAGAATGACCAGGCATCCTCAACTGACGGGATGAGGTCAATGTCCTTCCAGGATACTGACGCAAGCAGTAAAATTTTATTTAAAAAACAGATTAAAAAAACATCTTATGGAACAGCGGGGACTGTGAAGCAACACAAACACTGACACAGACACATGCCCCCCCCCCCCCCCCCACACACACACACTATACATACGCATGGATTTAGTACTGTAGATATGTGGTAGAGATGGAGTAGGTGCCTGAGGGCATAGAGTGTTGTGAAATCTGTGAATGTATTGTAATTTTTTAGAATTGTATTAACTGCCTTACTTTTGCTGGACAGCAGGAAAAGTAGCTGCAAACAGGAGATCCATAATAAATACAAATCCCCCTGTTCCCTTTACAGCATCACATATTGTATTTTTTACCTTCATTTAACTTAGGCAAGTCAGTTAAGAACAAATTCTTATTTACAATGGCGGCCCAGGAACAATGGCAGATTTTCACCTTGTCAGTTAATTGATTCAATCTAGCAACCTTTCGGTTACTGGCCCAACGCTCTACCCACTAGGCTACCTGCCACCTCTGTAACAAATAACAGCTCATCCAAGTCCAGTCTTTATATGAAAAGTAAACATCAAAGCAAATTAAGATTAATAACTGGAGGCAGATTCCATCACAGTATCTACAACAATGTATAGTCACTGCTCGTAACCAACTTTGCAGATATTGGCATGACCTTCTAGTGTAATAAATGCAAACCTGAAAGATCTTATGTACATGTATATACAATTATAGTATTGCTTAAATAAAAAAGGACATTGAATACATATTTGTAGTTTCTTTGGTGTATGTAACGAGAGAGAGAATGGTTAAAGATAACCCCAACAACCCCGTACTCAGTGCTTGACTTGGGCAGGAACTCACCGGAGCTGAGTACTGGCACCTCAAATGTTTCACTGCTTGAGCACCTGTCCCTCTTATAGAATACTAGCTAAACATTATTGCAGTGTTCCTGCACCTAAATTTGAACAGTGCAGACAAGTCTCTTGGAAGGACATGGGGTGTCAGCTGATTCCTAATCTGCTCCCCTTTTCGCTCTGTGCTCACACATCAAGCGTCAGATTGATCTGTGCAATCACATGGAAGCCCCTTGACAATCATGCTATGTTAGATCTGCACAAGGAGTGTGTGTTTGTTTTGTGTGTGTGTGTGTCTGCGTGTGTGTGTCTGCGTGTGTGTGTGTAGGGAGATCTGTTTATTGCAATCAGGTGAAATAATTTACTTGTGACTTAATGGTCCACTGTATCGAGGGAGGTTGGCTGGAAAACAAACATTTTCTGACGAGATGATTTCAGTAACATGCCTAACTTTGATTAGTTTAAGAAAACCCACAATGAGAAACACAAAAATAGTAACCTTATGTAATATGTGCACAGCTGAATGTGGTACTGTTATATTAAGGACAAGGACCCACAGACCACCAATCTTTATGCACATTCAAAGAAGGATGATGTCAGTTTTATAATTTGTGCACAGTACAGTATAGTTATGTAATGCTTTATAATGTTAGATATTCTCTCTCTTACAGACACACTCTCTAGCTCCCATTTAAGCAGATACTGTGCTCTCTCTCTCTTTCTCTCTCTCTCTCTCTCTCCCTTTTTTTCCTATTGTATCATATCTCTTTTTCAAGGCTGAGGGTAACTGTGATTCTTGTCAGTACTGGGATCATAAATCAAATCAAATTGTAATGGTCACATACACATGGTTAGTAGACGTTAATGCGAGTGTAGCGAAATACTTGTGCTTCTAGTTCCGACAGTGCAGCAATATCTAACAAGTAGTCTAACAATTCCACAACTACCTGATACATACCAATCTAAAGGGATGGAATAAGAATATGTACATATACATATATGGATGGGCGATGGCCGAGAGGCATAGGCAAGATGCAATAGATGGTATACGATACAGTATATACATATTGTGGCAGGGAGTGGTGATTGAGGGGAGATATCTGGCAGTCCGTTGGCTCCACCCCCAGGCCTTATATGGACTTCTTGCCCCAACGACAAAGACTGTAACTCGTTAAGCCAGGGAGGGTTTGGAGATAAAAGGAGGAAGCAGCCTGCAAAACAGGGGAGAGTAGGAGAGAACCAAGCGTGATATGAAGAGTGGGAGAAGAGAACATACTATCTGTGAGATTACACATTGTGACCTGGACTGTCCGGTTTACCCCCTTGTGTACCGGACTGGATTGGCTGAGAACCCGAGTGTGAGGATTACCCCAGGGAAAAGGGACATACAAAGAGAACAGCTTGTGGACTGTGGGGCGATTTGTGAAATTCCCGATGTACAAAAATCCCTAATAAACTTCCCCTTAGCATTCTATTTGTGCTACTATTGCCTGTTTGTTATTGAACTTGGTGACGTGGAAACCCCACACCCTTGATCTGGCTACAATGTACAGTCGTGGCCAAGAGTTTTGAGAATGACACAAATATAAATTTTCACAAAGTCTGCTGCCTCAATTTGTATGATGGCAATTTGCATATAGTCCAGAATGTCATGAAGGGTGATCAGATGAAGTCCCTCTTTGCCATGCAAATTAACTGAATTCCCAAAAACATTTCCACTGCATTTCAGCCCTGCCACAAACCTGCCACAAAAGGACCAGCTGACATCATGTCAGTGATTTTCTCGTTAACACAGCTGTGAGTGTTGACGAGGAAAAGGCTGGAGATCACTCTGTCATGCTGATTGAGTTTGAATAACAGACTGGAAGCTTTAAAAGGAGGGTGGTGCTTGGAATCATTGTTCTTCCTCTGTCAACCATGCTTACCTGCAAGGAAACACATGCCGCCATCATTGCTTTGCACAAAAAGAGCTTCAGAGGCAAAGATATTGCTGCCTGTAAGATTGCAGCTAAATCAACCATTTATCGGATCATCAAGAACTTCAAGAAGAGTGGTTCAATTGTTGTGAAGAAGGCTTCAGGGCACCCAACAAAGTCCAGCAAGCGCCAGGCCTGTCTCCTAAAGTTGATTCAAAATTATCAGGGACAAACTGATATCCTGCAAGAGGTACAGGGATTGTACTGCTGAGGACTGGGGTAAAGTCATTTTCTCTGATGAATCCCCTTTCCGATTGTCTGGGGCATCCGGAAAAAAGCTGACAAGGTGAGCGCTAACATCAGTCCTGTGTCATGCCAACAGTAAAGCATCCGGAGAACATTCATGTGTGGGGTTGCTTCTCAGCCAAGGGAGTGGGCTCACAATTTTGCCTAAGAACACAGCCATGAATAAAGAATGGTACCAACATTCAGAGCAACTTCTCCAACCATCCAGGAACAGTTTGGTGACGAACAATGCCTTTTCCAGCATGATGGAGCACCTTGCCATAAGGCAAAAGTGATAACTAAGTGATAACTAAGGGAACAAAACATCGATATTTTGCGTCCATGGCCAGGAAACTCCCCAGACCTTAATCCCATTGAGAACTTGTGGTCAATCCTCAAGAGGCGGGGGGACAAACAAAAAAACACAAATTCTGACAAACTCCAAGCATTGATTATGCAAGAATGGGCTGCCATCAGTCAGTATGTGGCCCAGAAGTTAATTGACAGCATGCCAGGGTGGATTGCCGAGGTCTTGAAAAAGAAGCGTCAACACTGCAAATACTGACTCTTTGCATCAACTTCATGTAATTGACAAAAAATATCTAAAGACACTGAAGCAGCAGACTTTGTGGAAATGTATATTTGTGTCATTCTCAAAACCTTTGGCCACGACTGTACACATATGAGATAGGTAAACATTATTAAAGTGGCATTATTTAAAGTGACTAGTGATCCATATATTAAAGTTTTCAATGATTTGAGTCTTTAAGTAGGCAGCAGCCTCATTGTGTTAGTGATGGCTGTTAAATAATATCCTGTTAAGGCTCAGGACAATACTGCCCCCTTTGGAGGAATTGCGTGCCCATAGTAAACAGAAAACAAATCTGTCCAAAATTGCTAATATATGCATATAATAACAATTATTGAATAGAAAACACTCTAAAGCTTCTAAAACCGTTCGAATTATGTCTGTATGTAAAGCAGAACTCACAGGGCAGCTATTCTCCCAAACTATTTCTCTCATCAGGAAAGTTGGCCCAACTTTGACGTCATCGCCCCCACCCTTCCCAACCAGCTACGGATCTGGGAACAGTTTCCGTGTCTTCAGCGTGATGTGTTCTTTCAATAGGGCGAGTAATGGAGAAAATCCCGCGAGCTTTGGCCCAAAATACTGAAGTGTCACGAGAATATAGCTGTGTGTCCTGGCGCAATTGTACACAGGGTATTCTTTGTTCCAGCTCGTCTGAGAAGAGTTGCGTTCTTTCGGTTGAATCGCCAATTGTTTTGTAAGTTAATAACATCCTAAAGCTTGATTCTGCACTTAGTTTGACCAGTTTAGTCAACATATAATATGTAATTCTGAAGTTTTGATGCGCAACTGTGCGGGACCAGAAGTCATTTTGGGTGCATTTCAGCTGAAGCTGTTAGCATATGCTAATACAAAGACACACAACCTGAAACCAAACGATGTATTGGGTAAGTATGACTCATTCCACTACATTCTGATCGAAGACCATCAAAGGTAAGGGAATATTTATGTTGTAATTTTGTATTTCTGTTGACTCCAACATAGCACAGAAATATTGCTTACGTCTGAGCGCCGCCTCAGATTATTGCCTAGTGAACGAATTCTGTAACGTTAAAAATAAAAGTAACACAGCGGTTGCATTAAGAAGCAGTGTATCTTTCTAACTATATGTAGAACATGTATATTTAGTCAAAGTTTATTATGTGTATTGCTGTTATCTGGCGTTATCTGGCGGAGCTATCTATAATTTTTCCGTACATTTCTGTAGCATTTTTTGAACATGGCTCAATGTAAACGGAGATTTATGGATATAAATTGCATATTATTGAAAAAAACATAAATGTACTGTGTAACATGTCCTATTGCTGTCATCTGATGAAGTTTTTCAAAAGGTTAGTGAATTATTTTTATTTTAATCCTGCGTTTGTGATTGCATCTTTTGCTTGACAAAATGGCTGCATATCGTCTGTGTGTCTGTGGTGGTTTGACATAAATATGTGCTATGTTTTTGCCGTAAAACAGTTTAGAAATCTGACTCGCTGGGTAGATGAACAAGGTGTTTATCTTTCATTTGTGCTATTGGACTTGTTAATGTGTGGAGGTTAAATATTTCTAAGAATATTTTTGCATTCTGTGCGCCACGGTTTGAGTTGAGCGGGGGGGCGTGGTTCCCCTTGGGGAACCTGTAGCGTGAACAAGTTTTAACAGTCTGATGGCCTCGAGAAAGAATCTGTCTCTTGGTCCCAGATTTGATGCACCTGTACTGACCTCACCTTCTGGATGGTAGTGGGGTGAACAGGCAGTGGCTCGGGTGGTTGTTGTCCTTGATGATCTTTATGGCCTTCCTGTGACACCGTGTGCTGTTGGTGTCCTGGAGGGCAGATAGTTTGCCCACAGTGATGCGTTGTGCAGAGACCTCACGACCCTCTGGGGAGGGTGGTGTAGTTGCCGTACCAGGCGGTGATACAGCCTGACAGGATGCTCTCAATTGTAAAAGTTTTTCTTCAGCCTACTGAGGCCATATTTCTTCAGCCTACTGAGGTTGCAGCCATATTTCTTCAGCCTACTGAGGTTGAAGAGGCACTGTTGTGCCTTCTTCACCACACTGTCTGTGTGGGTGGACCATTTCAGTTTGTCCGTTATGGGATAGGGCAGTGTGCCGTGTGATGGCGATTGCGTTGTCTGTGGACCTGTGGGGCATATGCAAACTGAAGTGGGTCTAGGGTGGCAGGTAAGATTGAGGTGATATGATCCTTGACTAGTCTCTCAAAGCACTTCATGATGACAGATGTGAGTCATTTAGTTCAGTTACCTTTGCCTTCTTGGGTACAGGAACAATGGTGGCCATCATGAAGCATGTGGGGACAGCAGACTGTAATAGGGAACGATTGAATATATCCGTAAACACACCAGCTAGCTGGTCTGCGCATGCTCTGAAGACGCAGTTAGGAATGCCATCTGGGCAAGCAGCCTTGTGAGGGTTAACACGTTTACATTTCTTACTCACGTCTGCCACAGAGTAGGAGAGGGGGGGCCAACAGTCCTTGGTAGCGGGCCGCGTCGGTGGCACCGTATTATCCTCAAAGCGGGAAAAGAAGGGGTTTCGTTTGTCTGTAATCAAGACATCGGTGTCTCTGACGTGGTTGGTTCCTTTTGTAGTCCGTAATTGCCTGTAGACTCTGCCACATACACTATCATAAAAAGTTTAGATTCACTTAGAAATGTGTTGTGTTAGCTAACCCAAGTTTATAATTTTCAAATTATAATTGATTATTAGAAAACCCTTTTGCAATTATGTTAGCACAGCTAAAATATGTTGTTCTGATTAAAGAAGCAATAAAACTGGCCTTCTTCAGACTAGTTGAGCGTCTGGAGCATCAGCAGTTGTGGGTTCGATTACGGCCTCAAAATGGCCAGAAACAAAGAACTTTCTTCTGAAACTCGTCAGTCTATTCTTGTTCTGAGAAATGAAGGCTATACCATGAGAGAAATTAGCAAGAAACTGAAGATCTCGTACAATGCTGTGTACTACTCCCTTCACAGAACAGCGCAAACTGGCTCTAAGCAGAATAGAAAGAGGAGTGGGAGGCCTCGGTGCACAATTGAGCAAGAGGACAAGTACATTAGTGTCTAGTTTGAGTTTTTGAGCAATTGCACAATGGTCTGTGAAGAGACTTCTCTGTTTTAACAGGCCATCTTGAAAAACAGATCATTATTGTTTATAGCCTAGAATATTGTCATTATGGCATTTGCCTATTTTCAAGGTCTTTTTTCTAGGCAGGGTGTGTGATGAAAATTGGTTATTGCTGTCATAGCTTGAGGATGTGGCTGTGAGCTGTCATTATGCCTCCAAACTTTCTCTCCCTCTTTCATGTCCTATTTAAAAACATATTGTGTTGGTTAATATAATCAGCCACTCACATCAACTCAAAAGGGCCAATAACTTTAATTATCTTTACCTGGAACCACCCCATATAAAAAAGGACGCAGACAAATATATAATTATAGTGTTTCTGAAGGATGTGTCTTGAGGTCGACCATATTTAGCAGTCTGGTTGAAGACATGTTTGCGCGAAAGTCTACTCAGACTTTGGCCCAGGTGTTTGGAGACAGAGAGTGTTGTGTGTTGGGAGGTCCAAACAGTTGACTGAACCCCCCCCCGTTGAGTTGTCAGGCAGAAAGGATGTTGCCAGCGGCCCCAGACTGTTTCTCTCCCCTGGAGGATCTAACCCGCTGTGACATCTTCAGGGACTATATCCTCTCTTGTAGCTACAGCTTCTGCGTATCCTGCCTTGAGCAGACCTGGAGGCCAGGAGGGCCAACCTGGCCCTGAGACCCTGCTGATGGAGAGGAAGCGGTTGTGCAGGTGTTGTAGGAGGATGGAGGAAAGAATGAAGGAGATGAGAGAAGTGATGTCAGACAGGATCTGTGAGAGGCTGGTGAGGATCAGTAAGGATCAGTGAGTATCCATAAGGAGAAAGACAAGAACTTGCTTCCGGATCCAGAGCTGGCATTGGGAGCAGAAGCACTGACTTACAAATAAAGATGTTATTGTTCTTAAGGATGAATTCTATTTAATAAAGATATGGTCACATTTTTTATTGATGTAGTTTGGGGGCAAATATAGAAATGAGTGAGAGCAACCCTAAATAGAGAATAATGGGCAATAATTTTATGAAGGGGCTGTCACGCCCTGGTCGAAGTTTATTGTGTTTGTCTTTATTTATTTTGGTCAGGCCAAGGTGTGACATGGGTTTATTGTGGTGTGTTTTGTCTTGGGGTTTTGTTAGGTATTGGGTGTGTGCCTTAGTGGGGGTTATCTAGCATAGTCTATGGCTGTCTGGAGTGGTTCTCAATCAGAGGCAGGTGTTTATCGTTGTCTCTGATTGGGAACCATATTTAGGCAGCCATATTCTTTGAGTATTTCGTGGGTGATTGTTCCTGTCTCTGTGTTTGTGTTCACCAGATAGGCTGTATAGGTTTTCTCGTTCTTTGTTTTGTTCATTATTTCATGTCTAGTTCATTTATTAAAGAACATGAATAACTACCACGCTGCATTTTGGTCCGCTTCTCCTTCGACAGACGAGAACCGTTACAGGGGCAAGGATCGACCAGCGTGAAAGGGCAAGGATTGACCAGCGTGAAAACAGCTGCCATCTGACAAAACGGACTAACTGAACCTTGCTCCCGAGGAATTGCTGCACTGATCAATGCATGAGTGTGTTACTAGCAAGTGATGTCCCACTTGACACAACAATCAATAGCATTATTCCTGGCTAATAAAACAACGTTTTCCATGTCTGTTTGACAGGCCCTGACCAACAACACAGCCAGAATAGGCACCTTTCCCTTTTTCCAGAATGGCTTGATTAAAACAGAGAAGTCTCTTCACAGACAATTGTGCAATTGCTCAAATATTCAGGAAGCATATTGAGATATTGTTGTACCATGGTGTTTAGTGCACTACTATGAGCATACTTTTCTGAAAGTCAATGTGCACCGCATGTATGGTTTGCCTTTGGCCCTTTAAATTTTCAACCTGCACATTGTATTTGAACCTTCTGATCTTCCAGCTAGGTGTTCACTCAGCCAATAACTGCCTTTTATGTTATTGTACAAATTGATCATGTTTGTAGGCCTGTTGGTTTGGATATTACATGCTTGTTATCATCTCTCAGAGCAGATACAGATAAATCAATGTCATGATCGTGAATAGGACTTCATCTGGACATCTGGGACCTTTTCTTCCACTACCCCAGGAGGACCCTACAGATCAATTAACAAGTGTCTTTTGTAGTGAGGTTTATAGGAAAAACCTATTGGGAAGCCACAATGGAATGTTTGCATAATAAATGAAAAGACAAGGCACTGCCCAAAAAACTACTTAAAAGAAGTAGCCTATGCAAGTAGCCTATTCAAACGAAAAATCTGTACCACTCCACTTGTAAATATTTCCTAATCTTAGTTGCCAATAACAGCAAGACAGACATAAACCTTCAGATGTAATAGGCAACTTGTTTCTCTTTCTATAGTTGTTTTCCCAGAGTAATGGATGATCATGACTGACCGGCTGTTTGATGACAAGCAGTACATTTCAACCAAAGAATCACCAACCACAAATAGATGGCTTCTTGAGTGCATTTGTTTATGGATTCATGATATATACTAATATCTTTAAGTAACCTATACCCTTAAACTTTGAATATAACATTAGAGAATGAATTTGTCTCTGGCACTTCATCAGAGAGATCACATTTTTATGTGAGGTAAAAAGGCACATGGAAAGGAATACCTTTTTCAATCTTCATTATTAAATGAAAAGTGTGAATGGAGTGCAGGAGTCCAAAAATAGCTTTCATTTTTGCCTCATGTTCCTCAATTATTTAGTAGGGAAAGTGTTCCACTCAAGGACTGTTCAGGTTAATTTAAGTAGAAGTGCACCTCTTATTAGGTGGAAGTACAAAGTTCTTGTGCAATCATTCCCAATCACATTTGAATATAACATACAAATAAAAACAGCATTTGTTATGTTATATGATGATAAAGACTATGGTTTTAATGCCATCATTGAATGATCTTACAAAACATCCACAGACTGTAGGCTAGGCTATGTGATCTGTATGCAAAATAAAATTATGAACTTGGCTCGCTTACATTTGTAAGATTCATAGATTTATCAAAATTACATATTCATCAAAAATAATCTGAAGAGGGTTTTGTATCAAATAATGTTGGCTAAATGTTGAATCGGCACATATCTTCTTCTCAAACTATAGTGTTGCAAAAACAATTACCACCTTCCCACTGGGCTCACATGAAATTACGTTGAACCAATGTGGAATAGACGTTGAAATCTTGTATGTGCCTGTGGGTTGTTCCTTAGAAGGTTGAGGATTATTTTTTAACTTTGAAGTACACTGAAAAAATATAAACGCACCATATACAACAATTTCCAAGATTTTATTGAGTTACAGCTCATATAAGGAAATCAGTCAATTGAAATAAATGATTTCACATGAATGGAAATCTATGGATTTCACATGAATGGGAATACAGATATGCATCTGTTGGTCACAGACACCTTTTTAAATAAGGTAGGGGCATGGTGGATCAGAAAACCAGTGAGTATCTGATGTGACCACCATTTGCCTCAAGCAGCACAACACATCTCCTTCGCATAGAGTTGATCAGGTTGTTGATTGTGGCCTGTGGAATGTTGTCCCACTCCTCTTCAAAGGCTGTGCAAAGTTTCTGGATATTGGCTGGAACTGGAACACTCTGCGGTGCACGATCCAGAGCATCCCAAACATTCTCAATGGGTGAAATGTCTGGTGAGTATGCAGGCCATGGGAGAACTGAGAAATGTTCAGCTTCCAGGATTGTGTGCAGATCCTTGCGACATGGGGCCATGCATTATCATGCTGAAACATGAGGCGATGGCAGCGGATGAATGGCACAACAATGGGCCTCAGGATCTTGGCATTGATCTGATGCAATTGTGTTCATTGTCCATAGCTTGTGTCTGCCCATACCATAACCCCACCGCCACCATGGGGCACTCTGTTCATAACGTTGAAATCAGCAAACCGCTCACCCACACATGCTATCTGCCATCTGGCCGGTACAGTTGAAACCAGGATTCATCCGTGAAGAATACACTTCTCCAGAGTGCCAGTGGCCATCGAAGGTAAGCATTTTCCCACTGCTTGTTATTTTACATACCCCCTATGTCAAGGTCAAAATGGATAAGCATACTTAGTACTAGCTAGCTAAATTACTTGCCCTGCAACTAGCTAGATGTTCAATGGTTGGGGTCTGACTGGTTAACTTCTTAGAGAGGGATATGGAACATCCAGTCAGTGGGAAAATAACAATTTGTGCAGAAATTCTTTGGTTGTGTAAACAGTTTAATCAGCTTTCCGAGTGGCTGTTCTCAGACGATCCCGAAGGTGAAGAAGCCGGATGTGGAGGTCCTGGGCTGGCGTGATTACACGTGGTCTGTGTTTGTGAGGCCGGTTGGACGTACTGCCAAAATTCTCAAAAATGACATTTGAGGTGGCTTATGGTACAGAAATGAACATTAAATTCTCTGGTAACAGCTCTGGTGGACAGTCCTGCAGTAAGCATCCATGCTCCCTCGAAACTTGAGACATCTGTGGCATTGTGTTGTGACAAAACTGCACATTTTAGAGTGGCTTTTTATTGTCCCCAGCACAAGGTGCACCTGTGTAATGATCATGCTGTTTAATCCTCTTCTTGATATACCACACCTGTCAGGTGGATGGATAAATTGGGCAAAGGAAAAATGCTCACTAACAGCGATGTATACAAATGTGTGCACAAAATGTGAGAGAAATACGCTTCTTGTGTGTATGGAACATTCCTGGGATCTTTTACTTCAGCTCATGAAACATGGGACTAACACTTCACATGTTGCGTTTATATTTTTGTTCAGTGTAGATGCATTTATGGCCCATTTTACCATCCATTCTAAAGAATGGCCCATTTTACCTGGGCCCTATCAAAAACAAATGAGGGTGCGAATCTGAAAAGGGGAGGAGTCATCTACAGGCAGAAAAATGATGGCCACAACCTGAAGATCCGAAAATGACGGGAGAGCAGAGCAGCAGTGGGGGAGGAGACTTGCACAGTGGTAACCTTTTCAGCTGACTATGCTACGATGTTTAAAAATACCTTGACAACTAAGCAGGATAGCGGTGACTTTTCAGGTTTGACCTACCAATTTTCCTTTATTACTTGTGACACCCAATAAGTTTAAATGATGGATATGTAGGCTTTTGAGTTGGTTTTATTTTCATACAGATGAGAAAGTGAACGGGAGAAAAGAGGAATGTCTTACCAAAAATAACAAGGTCAGTTTGGGGTTTCATCTTCTGCATCTCTCAATAGTGTAGGTAGCTATTTCACAAAATTAATCAGTTGTATCATTCAGCAGTGTCATATTTAACGTTGTTTCCTAAATTATTAGTCTCTTTCATTACCATCCATTCTAAAGACTAACTTAGCTAGCACACTCCTCGATTAGACTGCATCTTCTCAACGGAAGGTTAACAACAGTGGTCATACTTCGTTTCTCGTCAACATCTCCAAATAATAGATGGAAACGGGAGAAAATAAGCCACACGTTCGTATTTTGCATTCAATCGATTGTCTACGTGGATTTCATAACTAACCTAATTAGCTAACTACTTTGGGCAAGATAGGGTTTTAGTGTAGCTTGAGCCTACCTAGGTCGAGCACACGACTAGCTGGCTAAAAGCGCGAGCCGTTTTCCGCGTATAACAGGTGCATCTCTCGCTCGAGCACTGTAATCTGCATGGAATTATTTCCAAATACTTTATTACAACTCATTTATTACATATTTGCTACCAAAACAAATCCACTCACGTTCGAAAATGCATTTTCGCCGATAAAAGGTTGTGTTGCGATTGACGTGTTGCAAGTGTTTAGCTAGCTAACGTTATAATGTTGAAGTCTAAAAAGGAAGCTAGCTAGTTAGCAATGTCTAGCTTGCGAACAGTCCACGCGAATCGGGGCAGGCAGGGCCCTCCTTTGTAATGACAGATTCTTATTATTTTGGTGTATCTACTATTTCGAGAAATCAATGTTAAATAATTGATGACCTAATTTAGTAGCTATGTTAGCCGTTTGCCAGTTGTGTGAATATAGGGTTATTGATAGCTATATTAATATGAACGTATTTAAGTAACGTTAGCTACTTATTTTTAGCGCGCATATTTTGCATACTTGGGGTTTTTATTTATTTGACCTAGACTCGTTTAGCTAGCTAGATATTTAATTTAGGACTAGTTAGCTACATTGTCTCGCCCTACAGCTAATCGTTTGGCTTTCAGACCTGGGATGTATTCATTACGGCAATTCTGTTGCCAAACGCTTCATAAACGGAAGCAAATGGAACGAAACGGGGGGGGACTTGCCCTAATTTGTCCAGTAGAATCTCTCGTTTTAGTTGAACGTTTTTCAACAGTTTGGATTCATTCTTACATTCCTGATCAACTCAAATAACTCGCTAAATCAGTTGAGTTCTCTCTAACTCTGTTTTATTGGCTATATTGTCTTACAATTTTAATCACATGACACTGCTGCTTGGATTTCGCAGCAATGTTAGTTTACTTTCACCCCTTTTAAAGGTAGCTTACATACCCCCTATGTCAAGGTCAACATTGATAAGCCTACTTACTACTAGCTAGCGAAATGACTTGCCCTGCAACGAGCTAGCTGTTCAATGGTTGGGGTCTGACTGGTTAACTTCTTAGAGAGGGATATGGAACATCCAGTCATCTGAGATTGCAAGGCACACTTGTCTAGTGGATATATTTAATATTCAGATCATGTGTTATCCAATGGCTGCTTTGGTGGATGTGTTATGACAAAACTGCACATTTTAGAGTGGGCTTTTATTGTCCACAGCACAAGGTGCACCTGTGTAATGATCATGCTGTTTAATCCTCTTCTTGATATGCCACACCTGTCAGGTGGATGGATTACTTGGGCAAAGGAAAAATGCTCACTAACAGCGATGTATACAAACGTGTGCACAAAATGTGAGAGAAATACGCTTCTTGTGTGTATGGAACATTTCTGGGATCTTTTACTTCAGCCAATTAAATTTGCTCTTAATGCCACTGCATTTGAGGCCCAATTATTTTTTATTGTTTTAAATTATTTCCCACTGTACAGGTCAAATAACAGGCAAATAATTGTGAAGGGGAATGAAGCATAGAATTTAATGTAAACTCTTCTTCCTCGGTAGGAACCGTATGGAGCACACACTCTATATGGGGATGAACAGAGCTATACTATTCTGACTGCAAATATACAGTAGGTAGGAAACCATTGGCATGGTAATAACATTTGCTTTACCTTACGCAAGACATTGAAGGCCTAACATAATTATTTGCACAGCCCCAAGGCCTTATTCAAATGATTAATTGATGTTTTATGCTATTGTATGAGTGGGGAGGATCTATATTCACAGTTTGGTTGTGATTTTGGTGACTGACAAACCTTCTCAAGATTACAACTTTCCCTGATTGCAACTTTGCCAAACTTGAAATCTTCAAAGTATCAATTTTATAAAGCTTCCAGAGGATGTTCTTTCTTAGGCCTATATCACCAAGGCCTATTATATGAGGATGTGTGTTACTCTATAGTGAAATGCTCCTTGGCATTTTGTTGAATATAAAGCACCTGCTGTTTAACAGATGGCCTAATCTTGGCTAACTGAGGCTTCCAACTAGGGCCTATGTCAATGATCTATGTTCTCAGGAATGGCTGTTGGATACAGGCTACGACTGAAAAGAGATGCACTTGTTTTAGGAGAACAGACAGACACATTAGACACATTAATTAAAATCTACTCAAGTCTTTACAATTGGGTGTGACACATCTGACTCCTTATGATATTCACTGCTTTTGTGTTTGTTTTGATTGCATTATATACCTCCTTGCTATTGCACTGTAGTTACATATGGTGCGAACAGCAACACATAAAATACTTGTCTTGCTTGTTTAGGAAATGGGCTTTGAAATCAAGCCTTGGTTTGAACACATGATGATTGAATCATGTTGAGGAAATGGGAATATGATAGAATCTAGGCCACAGTGACTAGAGCGCTCACTTTGATGCATACTGTGGCACAAAGAGATTTTTGTAGAGCATTGCAAGGTGTATTAGCTAAACAAAATATAAACACTTTTATGTAAAAATGACAGGTGTGTTTTATTTGTTTGTGCTCTTACATTTTAAGTAAAGGGAAGTGAATTGGATGATCGAGTCTAACAGTCCATAATGTAGGCCTAGGGCTGTTTTTCTATTTATTTGGAATTTAACAACCTCTTCGAACGTAGTCCCTACCAGTTTGCCAGCTTGGCCTTGTCTCTTTCAAGGAGGCAGCTTTAGAAACCTATAGAAAGCGTGACTCAACTGTGTTTCTATTCAGACTGCTCTGAGTCAGGGTCTCCTAGCAGAAGAGAGGAGAGAGCCTCATGCGTGGAGAGTATCGGGTGAGTGCAGACTAGAATCATCTCTGATGGTTTGATTGGGATCTGTAGCCTACTTCTGCATGTCTCAACATGGTTAAGGAGTAGCATCAGTGGGCCAAAAAAAACAAGCCATCTACTGGTCAAACAAATGGTTAACATTCATCTTCTCAAGTTGAAAAGCAGATGACTGACAACTCTAATAGACTGACAAGTCTAATAGAGATTTAAGAACTTGCCAATTGCTTCAAATTATGCTTCATCAACAAATGGGAAATATGTATCCTTGCCTTGTAGCGGTACATTTTTGAGTAAGCCATGCATTTGATATGGTGTTGTGCCTGCATCCAGCAAGGCAGATTAGATGCAGGACAGTGCCGATCGAAGAAACCCTATGGATGGGGCTTAATTTAACTTTCCAGTTTACCCAGATAGTGATCTAGTCATAACAATCCCATTCTGTGGCAAAAACACTAGTGCTTGCTGCTGGCAATGGTCTATCTACCTCTGTAAAGATATCCATCTCTATCTACCTCGATGTCCTTGTCCCATCGCGATCTAGCGACTCCTTGTGGCGGGCCGGGCGTATGCACGCTGACTTCGGTCTCCAGCTGTGCGGTGTCTCCTCTGACACATCGGTGTGACTGGCTTCTGGGTTAAGCGAGCAGTGTGACAAGAAGCAGTGCGGCTTGGCAGGGTCGTGTTTTGGAGGATGCATGGCTCTTGAGCTTCGCCTCTCCCGAGTCCGTAAGGGAGTTGCAGCGATGGGACAAGATTGTAACTACCAATTGGATGTCACAGAATTGGGGAGAAAAAGGGGTAAAATAAAAATAAGATATCCATCTATACATACCTCTGTAAAGATATCCATCTCTACTTACCTCTGTAAAGATATACATACATCAAAAAGTGTAGAAGTAAGAGATGGTGCCCGACTGAGATTAAAGGTATGATATATTGAATGAATCAAAGCACGAAAACGTTACAATTTTCATTCCATGCTTAAATGATCGGCTCTCATCTTTGACTGTAGACTGAATCACTATGAGTGAAGGCTCTCTTGGAAAACACTTAACCCTAATTTTAGATGATTTGCTGGCTTTGCATCTAAGTTGAGGTTCTGCCATCGATCGCATCTGATAGCGAAAGCAATGTGATGACAGCGTTTGGCCTCTGAGCAGCGTTGGCCGGGCTGGCGGAACAGAGTCAACAGACCAGGGAATATATATATATATATATATATATGTCTGTGGTGCTGAACATTCTCCTTTAATTAGCAACCAGGCAATAACAGCTGTCAGAGTTGTAAAGAGTAGGTCTAATTTTCCCTAATAGGCCATGTAAATGCTCTTTTCTATGCAAATGTTCCTCCTAAAGATGGTCTGTTATAGTTCTGATGAGCTGACTTCACAGCCTAGTTTGCTTAGCGTTAGGATTCCAGGCGATTGGCCGACCCTGGGCTGCCTGTCTCAGCACTACAGGATTGTGGTTGGCACAGTCGAGGCTCTATTACCCACCCCCAGGGCACCTAATTAAAACTTACAACCAAGACAAATGACCTTTGACTCTGTCTGCCATTTCACGAGAACTGCTATTCTAAAAACTCCATGACATGCAAAGAGGAGATTAGTGGGAGATCAACATACCCCCTTAGCAAATGATTATGGCACTTGAAATGTTTTCGATTTTCTCAGTCAGTATCGTAATACTACTTTTTGCTTGATCTTCTGTATTTTTTCGCACCTGTTTGTACTGAATCTATTGTTTTAGATTCTGTTTGTTAATTTAGTCAGATCTCCCATTAGATTGCTAGTTCATCATTACTGTGACAAAGGCAAAAACAACCTTGTACATATGTAAATATACTCGTAAATATGTTTTAGCTCTCAGTTTTGCCCCAGTCGTTTGTTTTGTTGTCATTGATACATTCGCCCACTTCATGGGCCATTGCATTGAAATATTGTTGGCAAAAGGTTCTTTCTCACTCTCTAAAAAATGTGTAAAACCCAATTATACAGTTGAAAAAGGTCATGCTAGCACAAGCATGAGAGGTCTTTTGGAGGCAAATAATGCTTGATGAGTTTATTAATTTAAATAACTATCAGATTCTTACACAAGATTCTCTTTCTTTGCAGTGGCTGACTAACATGGCTGACCTGCCACGGACTCTTCATGGATAATAGAGGAAAACAACAAAGGAAACACAAAATAAAACCTCATTAATTATCAACAAAGACATTAAACATCTAGAAATAACAACCCTCCATCATTCCATCACTTTGACTTCCAGTGCATGTGGCCCTGAAACATTCCTAAGAGAGGAGGTGGGGAACACATAGGCCTACCACTATGCACTGTAAACAGAGAGGCTGGGACTATGGAGGTGTAGGGAGAACCAGGCCTCCAGGCAGAACTATTCCCCTGGTGCTGGGTGTCCTGGTGACTCTGGTCCAGGGCACTGTACCTGGGGGACCGGTAGTGGAGGGCCTGGGGGAGATGGTGTTGGTGGACCTGGAAGCCTCCATGCACTCCTCTGTCCTCTCCGACTTGAATGCTGCAGCCTCTGTCACAGAGGGACCTTCCATGGGTATCCCAGAATCCCTGGCTGCGGTCACAGAGGTGGCCCCCGTAGGCATTCCAGACTCTTCAGCGGTGGTGGGCCAGGGGTTCCAGTTGAGGATTCCACCCAGGTTGACGAATGGCAGTTGTAATGTTCAGGTAAGCACTCATGAGTAGGATGTTACTACCAAATAGGATTACTGAGACGTTCCTATTAAATTACTAGAGGGGCTATTGTTATGTAGTAGGTAGTGTAGTGTTAGCACACAGGTAGGCAACACACTATCTAGGTAACATATCTAGGTAACACATCCACACTTGATCCTGGGTAGCATCAGCCGGGTCCAAGGGTTGCCAAGGTTACATTAAAGGGATACTTAAAGGGATACTTTAGGATTTTGGCAATGAGGACAGAGTCCGATGATCTTGTGGATAGCATTTTTATGTGTATGCGTGCAGTTTGAAGAAGTTGCTACACGCTAACACTAGTCAGCCTTGGCTCGCAAAACTACCTCTTAACTTCCTTCATACTGGACACAGAGACATACAAATGGTATCAACGAGTTCATCTGACACCGAGGAAGTAGATAATAGCCAAAATCCCAAAGTATCCCTTTTTAGCACAGGTCACATTTCAGTTGAAGGCATTCAGTTGTACAACTGACTAGGTATTTCCCTTTCTGCCATTTTAACATGATTGTCAGTCAGTGTCCCAGCTTGCAAGCCATTTCATGGCCTTTAGTTTGTTTTTTGAGTCTTTAGTTTGGGCATGCCTTTTGTATTTCTCCTTTTTTGTACGTATTTATGTTTCGTCACCATCTGAACAATAGTAATCCGCTTGGACTGGCCGACCAAGGTCAAGAGAGACCGAGCTGGACCAGTAGCAGTGCTAGGTAAAATTACAGAGGAAGCCAAGCCAGTAAAAAATCCATATTACAACCTATGTTGTGATAATTGTGTTGTTTGCTCTATAATCTATTAGTTCATATGCCAGCGTGATATACAATAAGGCCATGACAATAAAAAGACAACAGTCACACAGTGGCAGAACAAATTAAACTATACATAAGTCTGCTTCATTAATAACCAGAGAGCAACGTCTGTCCTGTGAAGTCCACAAAGTAAAAATTGCAAGTAACAAACAGTTTATATGACCTGCAACATGGTCAAGCAAGCTAATATTTGATAGTTTACCTAGCAACTACTGATTTAGAACAACGGAATTACTACAAGTCAGGACAAAGACAACAGGAGCACTGCCTCCACTATTTCAGCGCCAATTCCAACTTAAACATTTTAAACATCATCAAATCAACAAGGTTAAGCATTCCGACCCCTTCACCTTTTCCACACTCCTGGTTGTCCTGGCTGTGTGCTTAGGGTCGTGTCCTGTTGGAAGGTGAACCTTCAAGCTAGTCTGAGTTCCTGAGCGCTCTGGAGCAGGTTTTCATGAAGGATCTTTCTGTACTTTGCTCTGTTCATCTAGTCTCCCAGTCCCTGCTGCTGAAAAACATCACCACAGCATGATGCTGCCACCACCATGTTTCACCATAGGGAAGCTTGGCATTCAGGCCAAAGAGTTCAATCTTGGTGTCAGACCAGAGAATCTTGTTTCTCAGATCCCCAGATCTGTGCCTTGACACAATCCTGTCTCGGAGCTCTACGGACAATTCCTTCTACCACGGCTTGGTTTTTGCACTGACAACTGTGGGACCTTATCTAGATAGGTGTATGCCTTTCCAATTAATGTCCAATCTATTGAATTTACCACAGGTGGACCCCAATCAAGTTTTAGAAAAATCTTAATGAGGCTATCAAGGAGAGTTTTGAGGTGTCCCCAGTTTGTGAAGTTACTCATGTTCAGATTAGTGCTGATTTGAAACCAGATAGGGAGGATAATTAGTTGTGTGGGGACTTTCTTTGTCAAACTAGAAAGTGGTTTCCAGCAAATGGTTCTCCCCAGTGAGAAAGGTGGTTCTTGTGTCTCTAGCTGAGACCTGGGCAGAGAAATCATATCTAGTGTACCCTCTGAAGGTTAAGAATAAGGTTGATTCATGTGTCAATTTAGGAGAGACGTTCTTTGTTGGGTTGAGTGACACTGATACGCTAGGCTCTATTTGTGTTCTGAGAAATTAGTTGGTTTCCCCAAGTGATCTTTTGAAGTCAGTTTGTCTGTGAGTCTTTTGTTCCATTAGCTGACATGTACTTTGTCACGGTAGAGGAGGTTCATCAGGTTTTGATTTAGCTGACACTTCTCTGTGTGCTATTTTATAAAATATATATATATTTCACCTTTATTTAACCAGGTAGGCCAGTTGAGAACAAGTTCTCATTTACAACTGCGACCTTGCCAAGATAAAGCAAATCAGTGCGACAAAAACAACAACACAGTGTTACACATAAACAAATGTACAGTAAATAACACAATATATAAATATATATACAGTGTGTGCAAATGTAGAAGATTAGGGAGGTAAGGCAATAAATAGGCCATAGAGGCAAAATAATTACTATTTAGCATTTACACTGGAGTGATAGATGTGCAGATGATGATTTGCAAGTAGAGATACTGGGTTGCAAAAGAGCAATAAGATAAATAACAATATGGGGATGAGGTAGTTGGTTGTGCTATTTACAGATTGGCTGTTTACAGGTACAGGTAAACTGCTCTGACAGCTGATGCTTAAAGTTAGAGAGGGAGATATAAGTGTCCAGCTTCAGTGATTTTTGCAATTCGTTCCAGTCATTGGCAGCAGAGCACTGGAAGGAAAGGCGGCCAAATGAAGTGTTGGCTTTGGGGATGACCAGTGAAATATACCTGCTGGAGCGCGTGCTATGGGTGGGTGTTGCTATGGTGACCAGTGATCTGAGATAAGGCGGGGCTTTACCTAGCAAAGACTTATAGATGACCTGGAGCCAGTGGGTTTTGCGACTAATATGTAGCGAGGGCCAGCCAACGAGAGCATACAAGTAGCAGTGGTGGGTACTATATGGGGCTTGGGTGACAAAACGGATGGCACTGTGATAGACTACATCCAATTTGCTGAGTAAATAATATCGCTGAAGTCAAAGTTCGGTAGGATAGTCAGTTTAACGAGGGTATGTTTGGCAGCATGAGTGAAGGAGGCTTTGTTGCAGAATAGGAAGCCGTTTCTAGATTTAAATTTTGGATTGGAGATGCTTAATGTCAGTCTGGAAGGAGAGTTTACAGTATAACCAGACACATAGGTATTTGTAGTTGTCCACATATTCTAAGTCAGAACCGTCCAGAGTAGAGGTCGACCGATTAATTGGAATGGCCGATTAATTAGGGCCGATTTCAAGTTTTCATAACAATCGGAAATCGGTATTTTTGGGCGCCGATTTCCATTTTTTTTTTTTATATATATATATACTTTCTATACCTTTTATTTAATCGGTATCGGTATCGGCGTTGAAAAATCATAATCGGTCGCAAGTTGGTCAGGATGATATCTAAGAGGGTGACCATGGTTATGGGAGGGAGGAGATTCTTATGGGAGCTTGGAGATTCTTCCCAGTCATGTTTCATTAGTGAGTATTCACAGGAAGACTGACTCTGGGGTTTTCGGGGTGACAAAGCTGTGTCTTGTGATGATAATCAGGAGCTGGTGGAAAAGCTAGATTCACCGGTTTTGTCACTTTTTATTTTATTTTACTTTTTTCTCCCCAGTTTCGATCTTGTCTTATCTCTGCATCTCCCCAACGTGCTTGGGAGGTTGAAGGTCAAGTCATGTATCCTCCGAAACATGACCCACCAAACCGCACTTCTTAACAGCCTCCTGGTGTGTCTGAGCAAACACCGTTCAACTGACGACCGAGGTCAGCCTGCAGGCACCCGGCCCGCTACAAGGAGTTGCTAGAGCCAAGTAAAGTCTCCATGGCCAAACCCTCCCCTAACGACACTGGGCCAATTGTGTGATACAGACCGGGATCGAACACAGGTCTGTCGTGACACCTCTAGAACTGCGATGCAGTGCCATAGACCGCTGTGCAACTCTGGAGGCCCTTCTGGTTGTTGAGCTGTTGACAGTTCCTGCAGCATGTAGACCTAGTGGGTCTGCTGTTAAGGTGGAGGAAAGTGAGGAGAATATGGCAACAGTTCCATTTCAGTGAGTGCTTATGGCTAAAAAATGTTTTACCTGAGTACAGAGCTGTGATTTTGATGGTTTTGTTTTGACTGGGTTCTGGATTTGAGAATGGTTTTCTTGAGGGTTTTTGTTGTCCGTTTGTGTAACTGCAGCTCTAGGGATTTATAGTGTACATATTTTTTCTCTTCAGATAAGGAAATTTTATGGAAAGAAAGAGATTTTTTTTATAAATGTTTGGAAAGTTAAGGGAAATAGATATGGGTGACCTATAGCTAGGTTTCCATTTTAATGCAAATATTCTAAAAACTTTTTTTTTTTTTTGGCACATACACTCTAGCCAACAGCTCACAGATATGTGAGTTGTGTATGCTGTGCAGGGAGGCTAGTCTACCTGATGAGATTATTATGGATAATATTTTTCTTTGTCAAACTGCAGTCAAGCATTGATCATCATGTCACCAGAATAAGACCCTCTAATATTCATTGGAAAGGAGCATAGTTTAATCAGGAAAATGCTTATGTTGATTCCACTGGGCCTTGAAAGAGTCCTGATGGACTTCATATTGAAAATACAAACACGATCTTTAGTTTTCTCCAGAGGCGATATCATGAACATCCGGTGCATTCAGAAAGTATTCAGACCCCTTGACTTTTTCCACATTTTGTTATGCTACAGCCTTATTCTAAAATATGTTAAATACATGTTTTTCCTCATCAATCTACACACAATACCCCATAATGACAAAGCGAAAACAGGTTTTTAGATTTTTTAGCAAATATATAAAAATTAGGGATGCACCGATATGAAACTTTCGGCCATTACCAATATCCGATATTTTCCTTGCCAAAAAACACGGTACCGATAACCAATATAACATTTTTTAGCGCCCTTAAACACTCTAGTACAGTTAAATATTTGAAACACATGCACAAATATATAGAAAACAGAGATATCTAAAGTCAGGGCGTGACAGTACCCCTCGCCCCCACCAAAGGTGCGGACTCCCGGCCGCAAACCTGAACCTATAGGGGAGGTTCCGGGTGGGCATCTACCGCACCCTCCCGGACCCTCTAGCCCCCCCTCCTTACGCTGATCCCTCCACTTTTATAGAACCGGACCGTGGATCATCACCATCGCTAGAGACCCCGGACTGGGGACTGTCGCTGGAGACCCCGGACTGGGGACCGCCGCTGGATGTTCCGGACTTTGGAACGTCGCTGGAGATCCCGGACTGTGGACCGTCGCTGGAGGTCCCGGACTGTGGAGGTTCCGGAGTGTGGCCCGTCGTTGGAGGTTCCGGATTGTGGCCCGTTGTTGGAGGTTCCGGAGTGTGGCCCGTCGTTTGAGGTTCCGGACTGTGATACGTCGCCGGAAGTTCCGGACTGGGAACTGTCGCCGGAAGCTCCGGACTGGAAACTGTTGCCGGAAGCTCCGGACTGGGAACTGTCGCTGGAAGCTCTGGACTGTGGAGGCGCACTGGAGACCTGATACATGGTGCCAGCACTGGTGGTACCGGGCTGGTGACACGCACCTCAGGGCAAGTGTGAGGAGCAGGCACAGGACGTACTGGACTCTGGAGGTGCACTGGAGGCCTGGTGCGTGGGACCAGTACAGGTGGCACCGGACTGAAGACACGCACATCAGGGCGAGTGTGAGGAGGAGTCACAGGACTTACTGGACTTAGGTCAGGGCGTGACAATATCTTTGTGCAGACTATCAACAGTAGCCAGCACATTGCTAGTATGTTAACTATTGAAGGTTAACTTTTGTAAAGCACTTTCCCTAAACTAAATAAACTCAGTGAGTAGATTGATTGGCACTTCTTTTTGTTCAGTATGTGTTGTGTGAATGTATCAACTTCTGTACTGCTCGAGAAGTTGTGGCTCGCGGGAGCATGGTGGTGCTTGAATGAACATCCTATATCTCAAATACAAATAGCACGACATTCCTGCATGTAGCCTTGATTTGTTTGCAATGGTAGACCACCACAGGGCAGGTAAATGTTGGAACTGGAAAGCAGAAATGCGCGGAAAATTTACTGGCCTGACTGCGGACCATTGTTAATGTCAGACCCTGACTCTGTATTAGAGGTCGACCGATTAATCGGAATGGCCGATTAATTAGGGCCGATTTCAAGTACTTTTGGGCCCCGATTTCCGGATTTAAAAAAATAAATATATTTTTTATACCTTTATTTAACTAGGCAAGTCAGTTAAGAACACATTCTTATTTTCAATGACGGCCTAGGAACGGTGGGTTAACTGCCTTGTTCAGGGCCATAACAACAGATGTTCACCTTGTCATCTCGGGGGATCCAATCTTGCAACCTTACAGTTAACTAGTCCAACGCAATAATGACCTGCCTCTCTCGTTGCACTCCACAAGGAGACTGCCTGTTACGCGAATGCAGTAAGCCAAGGTAAGTTGCGAGCTAGCATATAAAAAACAATCAGTCATAATCACTAGTTAACTACACATGGTTGATGATATTACTAGATATTATCTAGGTGTCCTGTGTGGCATATAATCTGATAATCTGAGCATACAAGCATACAAGTATCTGACTGAGCGGTGGTAGGCAGAAGCAGGCGCGTAAACATGAATTCAAACAGCACTTTAGTGCGTTTTGCCAGCAGCTCTTCGTTGTGCATCAAGCATTGCGCTGTTTATGACTTCAAGCCTATCAACTCGCGAGATGAGGCTGGTGTAACCGAAGTGAAATGGCTAGCTAGTTAGCGTGCGCTAATAGCGTTTCAAACGTCACTCGCTCTGAGCCTTCTAGTAGTTGTTCCCCTTGCTCTGCATGGGTAACGCTGCTTCCATGGTTGCTGTTGTCGCCGTGTTGCTGGTTCGAGCCCAGGGAGGAGCGAGGAGAGGGACGGAAGCTGTACTGTTACACTGGCAATACTAAAGTGCCTATAAGAACATCCAATTATCAAAGGTTAATGAAATACAAATGGTATAGAGGGAAATAGTCCTATAATTATTATAATAACTACAACCTAAAACTTCTTACCTGGGAATATTGAAGACTCATGTTGAAAGGAACCACCAGCTTTCATATGTTCTCATGTTCTGAGCAAGGAACTGAAACGTTAGCTTTCTTAAATAGCACATATTGCACTTTTACTTTCTCCTCCAACACTTTGTTTTTGCATTATTTAAACCAAATTGAACATGTTTCATTATTTACTTGAGGCTAAATTGATTTGATTGATATTAAGTTAAAATAAGTGTTCATTCAGTATTGTTGTTATTGTCATTATTACACATGTTAAAAAAAAAAATCGGCCGATTAATCGGTATCGGCTTTTTTGGCCCAATAATCGGTAATGGTAATCGGTCGACCTCTACTCTGTATGTTCCTCTACCTCATTTCTGTAATCCTTTGTGCCCAACTGCTTGATCACAATACCGTACTTATTCCAGTCTTCCTGTTTATACTGAAATACGTTTGAGGAGTTTACCTTGCGCATAAGAGCCAGCTCTCTTTGTAATTGGGAACAGCCATTACAGCTGAACAGAAAATGGCCTTAAATCTGTGAGTGCATGGAGAATGGAGAGAACCAATACTTTTTGGGAAGTATTGTAGTCCAACTCAATAAGCTTAACTTTACATAACCACAACCGCTTGATTATTTCCTATTTCCCCTTCTACTTCTCCCAGCTCGTATGGCTATTTTGAACCTTACTGCACATTTTTCTGTGTGATATTTAACATACTCTAGGCCAGATTATTCTGTTGCAGCAATTTATTTCAGCCTTTGGCTTCTCAATAACTATACAAATATTTACATATTTGCAATGCTATGCATAATATTATGTCTGTGTGTTTTTTTCTCTCACTATATCACTGCTGAATGAGTTTTACTGAAGTGCAATTTGTTCAATAAGGAGTTTATGAATGGGATAAGATTAATATTGGCTCCTTGTATTATTGGGAATGATATCCTGTCACATCGTAATGTCTCAAAATGAAGGGGTGATGACTCGGGCTGCTGTCATTTTGTGAATAGGTGGTAACTGAGCAGAGCTTCCTGCTCACTTCAACAAAAGGTTGGTAGAGACAGCAATACACAGATGAAATGATTGAATGGAAAAAGTGAGACTGGGTTTTCCATCTTCAGGGCTGTATGATAAACCCTTTTATAATAATACCCTTAAGATTACTGTACAGTTGGGTAAGTTTTTATTGGCAGAATCTACCTTTTGTGTGAAACACCCTCTCTTTTCAGTGTTTTATCTATGAGCCATAACTTCCCCTCATCTCTAAAGCTTTCTTCTCTCCTTTTGCAGTTAACTGAGGTGGGAAAGGACAGCTTACCCTCCTGGCTGCACTGGGACACTGGGAGCTGCATCCTACAAGGCCTAGCCCTGGAGCAGGACAAAGGTGTCCACCATATCTCCCGCTCTGAGATTAACAGTGGCCATGGTCTGGAGGCCTTCTCTATTGAGGTGCATCTAGAAGAGCGAGCCGACACTGAGCCGGCCCTTTTTGCCCTCCAGGCTGAGAGCAACAACCTCCAGTCCTTCATCTGCGGCAACGAGGAGCCCGTCACTGTCCTCACCATCATCTTGGATGCTGACCTCACCAAGATGGACGCCCAGCAGAGGGTAGGCCTGCTGGCCAGCATGAAGACGTTTTCCGGTGTCACTCTGGAGCACATGAAGGTGGTACCCGTCGTCAACAACCGCCTGTTCGACATGTCCGCCTTCATGGCCGGGCCTGGAAATGCCAAGAAGGTGGTGGAGAATGGGGCCCTGTTGTCGTGGAAGCTTGGCTGTGCCCTTGACCAGTCCAACATTCCGAATATCAACAGCGTCCAATCACCTGCCAAAGACGGGTCCATGTCGTTCAAGTTAGGCTACCCAGTGGTGGGCTGGCACATCGTCAACAAGAAGCCCCACTTGGTAAAACGGGTCAGGAGGCAGCTGGGAAACACCCCCACTCCTGTGCCCTCCCTTCTCCCCCAACGACTCATCCCGAGCCCCCTACTCGTATCATTCCTACCCCCACATCCCCTTCCATCTCCCTAGCCACTGACAGCTCTGTCCCCCCTGTCCGTGGCCCCTTGCCCTTGCCGGTGAAGCCCACTATCAGGCTAAGAGATCAGATAGCCCACACTCCTACTATAGGGGTTCCTCAGCCCACTAGGATCCTGGGCACCACCAGTACCATACTTATACAGCCTACTATGACCCAGCCTGCTATTCCAGAGGCTACTGCACTGCCCACCCCACCAAGCACCACTCGAAGGCCCAAGACTTCCACCAGCAAGAAAACCAAGAAGCCCAAGATCTCCACTCCAGCGCCTAAGGAACCTAAAACCACGACTAAGCCACCCAGACACACCACCCATTTGTCACCGGTTCCTGACTACAACAACGAGAAGCCCCAGTTACGCAATCCCATCGACGAGGTGAACGCCTGGGTCGGGACCTACTTTGAGGTGAAGATTCCTCCAGATACTTTCTTCGACAAAGAGGACGGCACCACAGACAAGCTGCGTCTGACTCTGCGGAAGAGCCACAACGAGGCGGTGAGCGAGACCTCCTGGATCCAGTTCAACAGCACCATCCAGCTCCTTTACGGTCTCCCAGAGAGAGAACACATGGGCAAACATGAGTACTTCATGCTGGCCACCGACAAGGCAGGCATGAGCACCATAGACGCCTTTGAGGTCCATGTCAACCGTTTGTCAGTCAACGACAAACCCTCGGTCGTTTTTGCTGCCCGTTTTTACGGCGAACCCAATACACTGACCAACGACGTCCACAAGAAGATCCTCCTGACGAAGAAGTTGGCATATGCACTGGGCGACCGGAACACCAGCACATTGACCCTGCGGAGCATCACCAAGGGCTCCATTGTGGTGGAGTGGACCAACAACAGCCTCCAGCAGAGCCCCTGTCCCAAGGACCAGATCACCGTCCTCAGCAGAAAGATCTCAGACCCCCAGGGCAGGCCAACTCTGGCCTTCTCCAATGCCATGGAGCCAGACTTCAAACCCATCAATATCTCTGTTCGCGGCACCAACAAGTGCCATACCTACACGTTTGTGCCCCCAGGAGAGGTGATCATCCCTGTTCCCCCTCCAGCCACTCCTTCCCCTGGCACGGGTCGTAGCACCAGTGACGATGTCTACCTGCACACGGTTATCCCGGCTGTGGTGGTGGCGGCACTACTGCTGATCGCCGGCGTCATCGCAATGGTCTGCTACCGCAAGAAGCGCAAGGGCAAGATGACCATTGAGGAGCAGGCCACCTTTATCAAGAAAGGCGTGCCCATTATCTTTGCAGATGAGCTAGACGACTCCAAATCCCTCCCGCCCTCCAGTATCCCCCTAATCCTGCAGGAAGAGAAGCCGCCCCTGCCCCCTCCAGAGTACCCCAACATGGCTGGCCCTCACAGTACCCTACTTAACCAGGATCTCCTGGAGTACTCCATCTACCAGGATGAGGACCCCAATGCACCCCCCTATCAGCCCCCTCCACCCTTCACTGTCCCCATTGAGGGGAAAGTGTCCCGCCCCAAGAACATGACATCATACAGGTCACCACCTCCCTATGTTCCTCCGTAACGCTCTCAAAAGCCTTGGCTTTGGGATGGATGAGAGCAGTTGTTTGTATGAAAACAATTTACGTAGGGATTTTACACACGTACTGTAGATTAAGATGGCTTCGACATGGATGGAGTAGGCGACCACACCTGTATGAGCGACCACTATGAAAACGTACTGTATAAGTCTACTACTGGCACAGGAAAACTGTACAGAGACAGTTTGAAACTCCAGCACTCTTTCTTTTGTTGTCCATCATAGTTGTGCTTTCGAATCTAGCTTAATAATCTTATTTTAAATCGGTTCTTGCCAAGAATAATCATTTTTATCTTTGAAGATGTACTGTTTCTATTGTATAGAAAATAATGAAAATGCGGAAGAGCAGGCTGCAGAGGCCTTGGATCAAATGTCACCATGACAACAGACTAGGAGGCTGTCATTCACAAAGTGAATCTTTATACAAATTACATTGTATTGCTTTTATCTTTCTTTGGGCTAGATCTACTAAGATTTTGCCACTGTTATTTTTAGAAGGGAGTAAGACAAAACGGCAGACTAAAACCATGTTTTATTTACATCATAATCTACATTTATATTATTCTCTTAATCTCTAGCCACGTTTCCATCCACAGTTTTTCTCAGAGTATAGTCAATCTGTATAAATAAAGATAAAAATCATGGCAGCTGTGATCGAAACAGGTAGTTTCGGTTACACTTTATAAATCATATCGATGTTAACTTGGAGTCACACAATGATATGGTGTGTGTGTGTGTGGTCCTCCATGCAGTTTATTAGGCTACAGATTAAATCATTTATGACAAACTTCACAGGATGGTGAAAGTGCATGGTGATCTTGATGCTCTTTTCTAATAAATATTGAGTGTCTTATTCTGATGACAATGATGATCGATGCTTGACTGCCATTTGACAAAAATATTCTCGCTCTTATCCATAATAATCCCATCATGTAGACTAGCCTACCTGCACAGCATACCCGCATTGTATCTATACACATACTGTACCAAGGTACATATGCTATTTAACAGTTTTCGGGACAAAATTATTGATAGAGTTCAAAATGCGATGGAAACACATTGTACTTAAGCGAAAAAGTACATTTTGTGTGCACTTCCTCCATCACGCACTGATTTGTATCCTCAACAAGTTCATTTTGGTAGAAAAACACCACTGATGTGAAATTGCTCATGTTTCCTTAATGCCATTTTTTTTTATAGATTTGCATGAAAATCTATCTCCAATTGGATGGAAACTTATCTTATGTTACCATTTGTTTATCCTTGTCGGTTGTATCCCCTCTTGAAAATAACAGGTGTAAGACACTTGATAAAACTAGCCCTTTGTGTCTTGTAGAACTAAAAATTTGTTACTGGTAGCCTAAAAAGGACATGATTCAAAAAAATGTTTTCTTTAACAAATCATGTGACTGAAATATTCTCTGCTATACAGGTACTTGATCAACAAGTAAATCATAGACTCATAGTGAGTGAGCCACACTTGTTCTTGATGTAATGGGATTACAAAACAGGAGTAATAATGACATTATATTCAGCATATTAACTTGCTGCTGATCTCGTCCCTGAAACGGAGAGATCACTGAGTAGGCTAGCTGACTTTGATTATTCCGGGGTTGCCAAGGTAGTGACAAAGCAAAGCATGGCTGGCTCGGGCCCATAATGCTGGGCCAATGAGATGCTGTGACTAGATAACAGAGAGAACTGACGGAAGTAAATAATAAGGCTACTAGATTGATCAACTGTTTGTTGCTGTTGTTGATGCAAATTTTGGGGACCAGGTCTCCCTTGGACCAGAGAGGTATACTACAAAGCAGGATCAATGAGTAGGGTAGCTGACTTTGATTTAAAAAAATATATATATATATATTTATATTATATCGATTTTCTGGTTCATTAAGAAAGCTAAACATAGACATGTGTTTTTGGTTGTTGAGTCATTTAGACCATGCCCATTTCAAGCTTATCTTTCCAAAAAACAAGTTATTTCAGAATATGTTAGCTGGATAACTCATTGATCCTGCTTGTAGTATTACCCCCCCCTCCCTGTAATATCACTGCTGCTGCACTGTATCGTTAGTGTTCTGCCTGCCTCTGTCATTATCAGTTGAGACGAGGCATGGGGGCAAGTATATGTACATAATGGTGTGCCTATGAAACTGAAGATCTCCAAAATGTTACTGTTTTATCAGTAGAGTTGGTTTGGGAGGGTGGGTGGGTGGAAATCATTTTATATTTTGCTTGTCTAGATTTATGATCACGCTTTCATAAAACAAAGACAATTTTAATAGTTTGTGGGGGAAGGGAGATTTATTTTTATTTTACTTTTCTATCACCTGAAGATATTGCATACTGCAAAGAATACGATGGGGGGGATGAAAACAAGTGAATAATGTAAGTTTCATATCTTATATCATATGGAACAATGGTTGAAAAAATCTAATGTTTTTACAGATTTTTTGATACAGTCTTAAATTTGTTTTATGAAAAAATATGAATAAAGTATATTAATAAATATATTAATATATTAATAAAGATGAACTACTATTTGTAAAGCCTCAAAGACACTGTATGTTCCCTTCTCTGTTCAGTCTTTTTCCTTGGTGAAAACTGAACTTCACCACCACTGGTTTTAAATTATCACGTGACCATTTCTTCTATTTAAAAAAAATATTTTACCTTTACTTAAGTAGGCAAGTTAGTTAACAACAAATTCTTTACAATGACAGCCTATGGACAGTGGGTGTGCCGTGTTCAGTGGGTGTGCCTTGTTCAGGGGCAGAACGACAGATTTCTACCTTGTCAATCTAGCAACCTTTCAGTTACTGGCCCAATGCTCTAACCACTAGGCTACCTGCCGCCCCTATTTCAAGCTTTGTAAACATTTTCTCACATTTCATATATTAATACTTCCATGAGATTGGGTTATTAGCTATGGTTAATGTCCATAAGATTTAACATGTTTACAGTATGTGTACTTAGAGACAGTATGGAGACTGAGACATTAGCTAGTGAGGCATTTTACATGATCACAATCCTGATCAGATCAATATGTGATATTGCAGTTGAATGAATCAGCAACACGTTTTCTCTTCACAAACTAGCTATCAGTATATTAAATTGCGTCATTACTTTTCATAATCATAAACATATGTGATTCTACAAATACCATGAGTTCATTTTTGTTTTTGATTAAAATGCATGTAATGGGCCTATTGCTGCACAACCATTTTAAAGACATGCTCTGGTACTTTGGCGACTAAGAAAGTATTTTTTAAACCTCCCGTTTTGGGCTCAATGTGTCGGTGTATTTCATACATGTATAATCTATGAGCAGAATTACTGTTTTACATCAATTAGCCACAAAATCCCTAGTTTGAGAGCGACTGTTTCCTTGAAGCCGTGCTGTGCGATTGTCCCTACATTTCCCCCCACCGGGGGCCAGCCCCCTATCAATTTAGAGTTCTAGCCACTGGACTTCAGCCCCTCGCATTTGATGCCTAACTAGTGTTATCCAATAAGGTTGCGGGTGGGCCCAACGGCTCAGTGCAGATAGCAGAGCGAGCAATAATGTCATGGTGCCCATATCTGCATGTGACGTAGTACACCCTTTTCGGGGACCACTTTTAACTCGTGAATGCTACTTTCAAAAGTAATGGAAAATCTGTTTTAAGGGACATGCAGTTGCACAATTCATATATTTTCACATGAACAGGTGCACAAGCTACAAATGTGTATAATGAATGCAAATCAGAATCTTATTTAATCATACACATTGAACACGTGTGTCTTTGTGGAGCTACTGTAAACCAGAGGAGTTGTAGCCCTTCAAAAGGCCTATATTAAGCTTGCCCTACTTTGTCAAGGTTTTAATTAAAACTGCAGGTTTTTTGTACATTTATCACTAAATGTCGTCCTCTTGTGAGAAACCATGGAGTGGTTGTGTCTACTCTGCATTATTCATGACGATGGTTTGGAAAGGTATTTGTGTTTTACAAACGCCACTGTTTAAGTGCAAGAGTGATAGATTAGGGCCAGTGTTAGGGCCAACCACTATCCAGCACTGCTACTACACATGCTATTACAAGGCATAGGCAGGACCTTGTAAGGACTAAGTACACCACATTTCTTCTGCCTTAAGAACTACTGAGAGATGGGCTTTTACTTACTGGCGTTCCTGACTGATCTGGAATTCCTGACCGTTTGACCTTAGAAAATCAGGACTGCTGTTTCGCACACCTGTGTCTAACAATCAAAGTTGACCGATAGCCTTTCTACCCATGAATTTATTTTTTATTCCAATCACATTCCTGATTATATGCCTGATTACTGTAGTATAAAAACAATATTGAACATTGCAATTCCTAGCTGGCTACTGCAAATTGGTTTCCACATACAAGCTCCACACATTTGTAGTAGAAATTACTGCATATTTATGTAATGTAAATCTATTTAAATTCAGTGTAAAGAGGAGCCCGAAGTATAGTACACAAAATTCAGTATATATTTTTTAACAGCAGTGCTCCCACTACGTTTTCAAGTGGCCAGCTTCTCCTCCAGTGCTTTTGGCTCCTACCTCTTTCCTGGGGTTATCTATTTATAACAATGACTAATCATTGCCTTAGGATTGTAACATTAGAGAGCTTTTGTTATGATGGCTTACTCTGGAAAGATCAGAAGCAATTCTATTAGAGCTTGGTGACGCGTTGCAGACCCATACCTCACTGACAAACAGCCGTTTTTTGGCAGAACATTTCAACATTTTCTCATCTTTCCTCTTCAAACACAATACGGTGCTTGAGCGCTATTCCTCTCCCCCCCCCAGAAAGCCACAGTTGGTAGAGTATATGACTCAAAATTTGCTCCATGATATGGGAGTTTTATGTGAAAATGTCTTATACTGTAGTGTGTATACTTAGAGTGAATCATATAACGATGCTCATGTTAAGTTGTCCAATTTGTGCAACATGTATCATATTAGTGTCCAGGATCTCTATACCAGGCGGTGTCAGAGGAAGGCCTTAAAAATTGTCAAAGATTCCAGCCACCCTAGTCATAGACTGTTCTCTCTGCTACTGCACGGCAAGCGGTATCTGAGCACCAAGTCTTGGTCCAAGAGGCTTCTAAAACAGCTTCTACCCCCAAGCCATAAGACTCCTGAATATCTAGTCAAATGGCTACCCAGAGTATTTGCACTGCCCTCCTCCTCCCCCTCTTTTCACCACTGCTACTCTCTGTTGCCGTCTATGCATAGTCACTTTCATAACTCTACCTACATGTACTGTACAGTTGAAGTCTGAAGTTTACAAACACCTTAGCCAAATAGATTTAAACACATTTTTTCAATGTTTGTTTTACATTTAAACCTCATAAAAAAAATCCCTGTATTATGTCAAATAGGTCAAATAAAATGGTGCCTGAAGAAATGGCAGCAGTTTTACGGGCACCCAACCCATTGTGCTATTATGCGTTTTTTCCGCGTTATTTGTAACTTATTCTTACAACCGTATCTTACGGCAACAAAGAGCTTCTGGATATCAGGACAGCGATCACTCACCTCGGATTAGATTAAGATTTGTTCTTCAACAAGAAAGACGCACAGAACATTCTCCAAACACATGACAGGGCCAACATCCCCGTTATTTGCAAGAGGAAGCAGGTACAGAGGACAAAGAGCGGGATGCCTCGTGAGGACCTGCAGAAGGCGAGTAGGAAAGCTGCTGCTACCGTCAATATTACTCGCCAACGTGCAATCATTGGACAATAAATTAGACGAGGTACGATCACGAATATCCTACCAATGGGACATAAAAAACTGTAATATCCTATGTTTCACGGAATTGTGGCTGAATGATGACATGGATATTCAGCTATTGGGATATACACTGCACCAGCAAGACGAGGGGGGGGGGGCAGTCTACATATTTGTAAACAACAGCTGGTGCACGAAATCTGAGGAAGTCTAGATTTTACGTGCCTGAAGTAGAGTATATTGTGATAAATTGCAGGCCACACTACTTGCCGAGAGAGTTTTCAGCTATACTTTTAGTGGCTGTTTATTTACCACAACAGACAGATGTTGGCACTAAAACTGTACTCAGTCAGCTGTATAAGGAAATAAGCAAACAGGAAACCACCCAACCAGAGGCGGTGCTCCTAGTGGCAGGAGACTTTAATGCAGGGAAACTTAAATCAGTTCTACCAAATCTCTATCAACATGTTAAATGTGCAACCAGAGGGAAAAACATTCTAGATCACCTGTACTCCACACACAGAGACGCGTACAAAGCTCTCCCTCGCCCCCCATTTGGTAAATCCGACCACAACTCTGTCCTCCTGATTCCTGCTTATAAGCAAAAATTAAAGCAGGAAGCACCAGTGACTTTGTCTATAAAAAAGTGGTCAGATGAAGCAGATGCTAAACTACAGGATTGTTTTGCGATCACAGACTGGAACATGTTCCTGGATTCTTCCGATGGCATTGAGGAGTACACCGCATCAGTCACTGGCTTTATCAATAAGTGCATCGAGGATATCGTCACCACAGTGAATGTACGTACATACCCCAACCAGAAGCCATGGATTACAGGAAACAGTCGCACTGAGCTAAAGGGGAGAGCTGCCGTTTTCAAGGTGCGGGACTCTAACCCAGAAGCTTATAATACTGCTATGCCCTGCGACAAACCATCAAACAGGCAAAGTGTCAATACAGGGCTAAGATTGAATCATACTACACCGGCTCTGATGCTCGTCTTATGTGGCAGGGCTTGGACACATAGACTAATTGCCCACAAACTATTGCCAAACTATTGACTAATTGCCCACAAACTATTGCCCACAAATTGTCTATAGGATTGAAGTCAGGGCTCTGTGATGGCCAAGTGTCTGCCTCATGATGCCATCCATTTTTTGAATTGCACCAGCCCCTCCTGCAGCAAAGCACCCCCACTACTTGATGCTGCCACCCCCGTGCTTCACGGTTGGGATTGTGTTCTTCGGCTTACAAGAATCCCGCTTTTTCCTCCAAACATAATAATGGTCATTATGTTCAAACAGTTCTATTTTTGTTTCATCAGACCAGAGGAAAGTACGATCTTTGTCCCCATGTGCAGTTGCAAACTGTAGTCTGTCTTTTTTATGGCCGGTTTTGGAGCAGTGGCTTCTTTGGCTTGCTGAGCGGTCTTTCAGGTTATGTCGATATAGGACTCGTTTTTACTGTGGATATAGATACTTTTGTACCTGTTTCCTCCAGCATCTTCACAAGGTCCTTTGCTGTTGTTCTGGGATTGATTTGCACTTTTCGCACCAAAGTACGTTCATCTCTAGGAGACAGAACACGTCTCCTTCCTGAGCGGTATGACGGCTGCGTGGTCCCATGGTGTTTATACTTGCTAACTATTGTCTGTACAGATGAACGTGATACCTTCAGGCGTTTGGAAATTTGCTCCCAAGGGTGAACCAGACTAGTGGAGGTCTACATTTTTAGGTATTGGCTGAGTTCTTTTGATTTTCCTATGATGTCAAGTAAAGAGGCACTGAGTCTCAAGGTAGGCTTTGCAATATATCCACAGTTACACCTCCAATTGACTCAAATTATGTAATTTTGCCTATCAGAAGCTTCTGATGATATAATTTTCTGGAATTTTCCGAACTGTTTAAAGGCACAGTCAACATAGTGTATGTGAACTTCTGACCCACTGGAATTGTGATACAGTGAATTATAAGTGAAATAATCTGTCTGTAAACAATTGTTGGAAAAATTACTTGTGTCCTGCACAAAGTAGATGTCCTAACCGACTTGTCAAAACTATAGTTTGTTAACAAGAAATTTGTGGAGTGGTTGAAATCAAGTTTTAATGACTCCATCCTAAGTGTATGTAAACTTCCAACTTCAACTGTACATACAGTGGGGTAAAAAAGTATTTAGTCAGCCACCAATTGTGCAAGTTCTCCCACTTAAAAGATGAGGGAGGCCTGTAATTTTCATCATAGGTACACTTCAACTATGACAGACAAAATGAGAAAAAAAATCCAGAAAATCACATTGTAGTATTTGGTCAATAACAAAAGTTTATCTCAATACTTTGTTATATACCCTTTGTTGGCAATGACAGAGGTCAAACGTTTACTGTATGTATTCACAAGGTTTTCACACACTGTTGCTGGTATTTTGGCCCATTCCTCCATGCAGATCTACTCTGGAGCAGTGATGTTTTGGGGCTGTTGCTGGGCAACACGGAATTTCAACTCTTCATGAAATTTGAAAGATGTAATCATTGAATGCATTTTGTGCCAAAGCAATAAAAAATTATCCATAGTTTAGCCCAAATAGACTGCTGTAAGTAGGTTGTTTGTTCGCTTTACCATTTCACCATAAGAGGGTTTTTTTTCAGGGTGGAATTAGCTGTTGCAAATATAATCTATCTTTTCAAGTGTTCTGCAGATTCTCTGGAGCCACATGGTGCAACCAGGGCAACCTCTCACTGCAAGAGGCTGGGTAATTATGCCACTGTAATAATGCTCTCTCTCTCTCTCTCTCTCTCTCACTCTCTCTCACAAATTATTCTAAAAAGACAATTATAGCTGATCTCATAATTAACATTGCTGGTAATGCAGTACCTGCATGGCGGCCTTTGTCTCAACGACACCCTATTCTCCATTTAGTGTACTACTTTTAAATAGGGTGTAATTTGATTATATATATATATACATATATATATATATATATATATACATATATATATATATATATATATATATATATATATATATATATATATATATATACATATATATATATATATATAAAAGTTGGGGCTCTATTTAATCAGTATCGCAAAAGTTCAGCGTTACAACATGATTGAAATTTAAAGGCAATGTTCCCGCGTCAGAGGAGACTGCATTCACGGTAAACGCTGCATTTGTTGGCTCAATCAGAAATTACCTTTACATTTCTATAACGCAATCTGTAACACTTTAGCGATAGAAACTTAAAAGAGCACTTGGTCAAGCTCCATGGGTAGTTGTTGACCTTTGCCCTCCTGATGTGAGAGATGGATGTATCAGTTCCTTACCAACAAAGCAGTGCACTACTTGGTGATGTGGTGCACTGACTCCTCTGTGAACCAGTTGAAGTAATTTTCATTCTGCCATGCTGATGCAGGTATTCTTACTTACTGGGTAAACAAAAGGTGTCTGGATTGGGGTATAGTGCAGTGTTTTAACTGGGGTGCATTGGCTTTCATGTTTTTATTGCTTTAAAAAATATTGCATAAGGTGTTTTGTATTAAGTGCACAGTCCTTTTTCTTCCACATAATGAATAGTCTTGTCAGTTATGGTCATTAGACTTCTGCTGTAAAGTTCTGAACATTGCACAGTATTGAATATCCCCTTGAGGTTTTCTGCTGATGAGTCATTTTTATGGCACATAATTTATTAGCCCATTAATCTGGAGAACTGATAACCTTCAGGTTATGTCAAGGGAAAACAAAAATACAGAGTATGGAAAGAAGAAGAAGAAAAAGAAGAAGATAATTAATAAAAGAAAGAATAAATTACATTTGATAATTGACCAACTTTTGTCCCATTCAAAAATAATTGTAGCAGATATTTAAATTCACAAGACACTTTTCTGGAGACCATTAGTAGCTGCATATCAATTATCACCCTTCTCCCAAAGTGTGCATTTAAACACTTTCTTGCATGGATTTTACAATGGCGGATGGAAACTGCCAATGCTTACACCATTCATATGGATTTAAACCCATGTGCACACTTCCAGAAAAGGGTGGAGAATCAGAACATAACCAGAAACAAGTTGTAGATTATCTATAGTGATTGAATCATATACCATATAGGCTTGAATGATAATCAATAGTGAACATAGTGCCATCTAGTGAAAAAGTCAGTTATTACATAAATACCTTGCTCACTCCTGTATATTATTACTGAAACTCACAAACCAAAAGATGGCAGTAACACACCTATGAAAGACAGTTGAGAGGATTGACCAGCAGCATACCACCATTCATCCCACTGCTGGCTTGCAGTGGGGCCAGTAGGAGGCACCCTTTTCTCTGGTCTAAAAAAAATATCCCAATGCCCCAGGGCACTGATTGGGGATGTTGCCCTGTGTACTGTAGGGTGCTGTCTTTCAGATGGTATGTTAAACGGGTGTCCTGACTCTCTGTGGTCACTAAAGATTCCATGACACTTATCCAGGCTGTATCAAATGAAATGTATTTATAAAGCCCTTCTTACATCAGGTTGATATCTCAAAGTGCTGTACAGAAACCCAACCCCAAAAAACAAGCAATGCAGTTGCAGAGGGCACAGTGGCTAGGAAAAACTCCCTAGAAAGGCCAGAACCTAGGAATGAAACCTAGAGAGGAACCAGGCTATGAGGGGTGGCCAGTCCTATCTGGCTGTGCCGGGTGGAGATTATAACAGAACATGGCCAAGATGTTAAAATGTTCATAGATGACCAGCAGGGTTAAATAATAATAATCACAGTGGTTGTCGAGGGTGCAACAGGTCAGCACCTCAGAAGTAAATGTCAGTTGGCTTTTCATAGCCGATCATTAAGAGTATCTCTACTGCTCCTGCTGTCTCTAGAGAGTTGAAAACAGCAGATCTGGAACAGGTAGCATGTCCAGTGAACAGTTGAAACTGGAGCAGCAGCATGGCCAGGTGGACTGGGGACAGCAAGGAGTCATCAGGCCAGGTCCTCCGAGAGAGAAAGAAAGAAAGAAAGAAAGAAAGAAAGAAAGAAAGAAAGAAAGAAAGAAAGAAAGAAAGAGAGAGAGAGCGTACTTAAATTCACACAGGACACATAAACTACTGCAGCATAAATACTGGAGGCTGTGACAAGAGGGGTCGGGAGAGACTGTGGCCCCATCCGACGATACGCCCGGACAGGGCCAAAGATGCAGGATATAACCCCACCCACTTTTCCAAAGCACAGCCCCCACACCACTAGAGGGATATCTTCAAAGACCAACTTACCATCCTGAGACAAGGCCGAGTATAGCCCACAAAGATCTCCACCACGGCACAACCCAAGGGGGGCGCCAACCCAGACAGGAAGATCACGTCAGTGACTCAACCCACTCAAGTGATGCATCCCTCCTAGAGACGGCATGGAAGAGCACCAGTAAGCCAGTGACTAAGCCCCTGTAATAGGGTTAGAGGCAGAAAATCCCAGTGGAGATAGGGGAACGGGTCAGGCAGAGACAGCAAGGGCGGTTCGTTGCTCCAGAGCCTTTCCGTTCACCTTCACACTCCTGGGCCAGACTACACTCAATCATAGGACCTATTGAAGAGATGCGTCTTCAATAAAGACTTAAAGATTGAGACCGAATCTGCGTCTCTCACATCGGTAAGCAGACTATTCCATAAAAATGGAGCACTATAGGAGAAAGCCCTGCCTCTAGCTGTTTGCTTAGAATTTTTAGGGACAGTTAGGAGGCCTGTGTCTTGTGACCGTAGGGTACGTGTTGGTATGTACAGCAGGACCAAATCGGAAAGATAGGTAGGAGCAAGCCCATGTAATGCTTTGTAGGTTAGCAGTAAAACCTTGAAATCAGCCCTTGCCTTGACAGGAAGCCAGTGTAGAGAGGCTAGCACTGGAGTAATATGATCAAATGTTTTTTCTAGTCAAGACTCTAGCAGCCGTGTTCAGCACTAACTGAAGTTTATTTAGTGCTTTATCCGGGTAGCCGGAAAGTAGAGCATTGCAGTTGTCTAACCTAGAAGTGACAAAAGCATGGATACATTTTTCTGCATCATTTTTGAACAGAAAGTTTCTGATTTTTGCAATGTTACGTAGATGGAAAAAAGCTGTCCCTGAAACGGTCTTGATATGTTCGTCAAAAGAGAGATCAGGGTCCAGAGTAACGCTGAGGTCCTTCACAGTTTTATTTTAGACGACTGTACAACAATCAAAATTAATTGTCAGATTCAACAGAATATCTCTTTGTTTCTTGGGACCTGATTGATGATTAACTTAGAATTTCCTATAAATACCTAAACATAAATATAGTATAATAAATGTGTCAAGAGATATAGCACTAAAACACTTGAGTGTCTCCCTTGATCCTAGGTCCTGGCAGAGTTGTGCAGACTCAGGACAACTGAGCTTTGGAGGAATATGCAGATTTAAAGAGGAGTCTGTAATTTGCTTTCTAATGATCATGATCTTTTCCTCAAAGAGGTTCATGAATTTATCACTGCTGAAGTGAAAGCCATCCTCTCTTGCGGGTTGCTGCTTTTTAGTTAGCTTTGCGACAGTATCAAGAATACATTTTGGATGATCGAGCACCAGTGAGGGCTCTTCGATACTGCACGGTACTGTCTTTCCAAGAAGTCGGAAGACTTCCAGTTTGGTGTGACGCCATTTCCGTTCCAATTTTCTGAAAGCTTACGTCAGAGCTCAGGTATTTTCTGTATACCAGAGAACTAGTTTCTTGTGACAAATGTTTTTGTTTTGTTTTTAGGGGTGTGACTGCATCTAGGATATTGCGCAAGGTTAAATTGAGTTCCTCAGTTAGGTGGTGAACCAATTTTTGTACTCTGATGTCCTTGGGTAGACGGAGGGAGTCTGGACAGGCACGACTTTTTGATGATCTGTGGTATGGGCAGATCTGAGCAGATGATTTGTTGCGATTGCAAACGTAATAAAATGGTGGTCCGATAGTCCAGGATTTTGAGGAAAAACATTAAGATCCACAACATTTATTCTACGGGACAAAACTAGGTCCAGAATACGACTGTGGCAGTGAGTAGGTCCGGAGACATGTTGGACAAAACCCACTGAGTCAATGATGGCTCCGAAAGCCTTTTGGAGTGTGTCTGTGGACTTTTCCATGTGAATATTAAAGTCACCAGAAATTAGAATATTATCTGCCATGACTACAAGGTCCAATAGGAATTCAGGGAACTCAGTGAGGAACCGAGACGCAGATTCGGTCTCAACCTTTAAGTCTTTATTGAAGACTCATCTCTTCAGTAGGTCCTATATGGCCCAAGAGGCCTGTAAACAATAGCTATAAAAAGTGTAGGCTGTATAGATTTCATGACTAGAAGCTCAAAAGACAAACACTTTTTTTTGGATAAATTGACATTTGCTATCATAAATGTTAGCAACACCTCCGCCTTTGCGGGATGCGCGGGGGATATGGTCACTAGTGTAACCAGGAGGTGATTCCTCATTTAACACAGTAAATTCACCAGGCTTAAGCAATGTTTCAATCAGGCCAATCACATCACGATGATGATCAGTGATTATTTCAATGACTATAACTGCATTGGAAGTGAGGGATCTAACATTAAGTAGCCCTATTTTGAGATGTGAGGTATGACAATCTCTTTTAATAATGGCAGGAATGGAGGTCTTTTTTCCAGTGAGGCGATCAAGGCGAACACCTCCATGTTTAGTTTTGCCCAACCTAGGTCGAGGCACAGAAACGGTCTCAAATGGGGTTAGCTGAGCTGACTACATTGACGGTGCTAGTGGCAGACTCCACTAACCTGGCAGGCTGGCTAACAGCCTGCTGCCGGTCCTGCACCCTATCTCATTGTGGAGCTAGGAGAGTTAGAGCCCTGTCTATATTTGTAGATAACATGTGAGTATCCCTCCAGCTAGGATGGAGTCCGTCACTCCTCAACAGGCCAGGCTTGGTCATGTTTGTGGGTGAGTCCCAGAAAGATGGCCAATTATCTACAAATTCTATCTTTTGATAGGGGCAGAAAACAGTTTTCAACCATCGATTGAGTTGTGAGACTCTGCTGTAGAGCTCATTACTCCCCCTCATTGGGAGGGGGCCAGAGACAGCCTTAACGTAGCCTTAACGTCAGTAGCCCTGCCCCCTGGTAAACAGTATGATTGGCCGTGATTGGGAGTCCCATTGTGCGGCGCACAGGTTTGGCCGGGGTAGCGTCATTGTAAATAAGAATTGTTCTTAACTCACTTGCCTAGTTAAATAAAGGTTCAATTTAAAATGTTTAAATCGTAAGAGTAGCGGTGTTAACCCCGGTGTCCTGGCTAATTTCCAAATCTGGCCTTCATGCCATCATGGCCAACTAATCATCCCCAGCTTACAATTGGCTCATTCATCCCCTGTACCTATTCCCCAGGTCATTGTTGTGAATGAGAATGTGTTCTCAGTCAATTTTCCTGGTAAAATAAGGGTTACAAAATTAAAAGCCAAACAACACTGGACATAACCCAAAACAATTGTTTGTATGACAGTCAGTCATAAAGTACAATACTTCAGAAATAACATCAGAACCAGACATGCCATAAAGTCACAATAAATGGACAGCAGTAGGAACTGGGACATGTATTTCTAACGTAGATGATAATTACCCTCTACGGGATCGCCCCCCCCTGTGGGACACAGAAGTATCTGATATGGCCAGAAAGCTTAAAGTTTTGTTAATCTAACTGCACTGTTCAATTTACAGTAGCTATTACAGTGAAATAATACCATGCTATTGTTTGAGGAGAGTGCTCAATTATGAACTTGAAAATGTATTAATGAACCAATTAGGCACATTTGGACAGTTTTGATACAACATTTTGAACAGATATGTAATGGTTTATTGGAACAGTTTGAACTTTGCACATACACTGCTGCCATCTAGTGGCCAAAATCTAAATTGCACCTGGGCTGGAATTATACGTTATGTCCTTTCTCTTGCATTTCGAAGATGATGGTACAAAAAATATATATGTTTCTTTGTATTATCTTTTACCAGATCTAATGTGTTATATTCTCCTACATTAATTTCACATTTACACAAACTTCAAAGTGTTTCCTTTCAAATGGTATCAAGGATATGCATATCCTTGCATCAGGTCCTGAGCTACAGGCAGGATCAGATCCTTATAAGTTTAACTGTCAATTTCATTCAAAACAATGTGGTTGCTGACTCTTTTGTAGACTTTATTTAATTGAAAAGTAACAGGGCTATTACCTAGTGGGCCTTGGTGTTCAATGATGACATTTTGTTTGGATGTCACTGTTATTTTACCATTCACATGTGTGCCTGAAATGAACTATTTGTTAATAATAGCCTACAAGTAATGACATGATCATCATTTAATTCAGCACACAATAACAAGTGTAAAGTAATCTCCGGGATGACAGTAATAATTAGACAAATGTGATAAATTGGAACAACTGTGAGAATCCCTCTGTAATTCTGTTACTGATTTAGAAAGTTTAGGCTAATTGCATTTTCCCTTATTATCTCCTAAATTGGATCCATTCCAGAGACCGGAGAGAAATTTTTTTTTGTCACTCATATATGAACAGTAAAAGCTCCCATTCATATGAAAGGTTTGAATTGTCTGTGGAATATTCTTGGAAGGGGGCTTGGATACGATAAGCAATGGGAAGAGACATGCATGTAGTCTTGGTTGTACTGACTTCTCCCCCTGATTTATAAAGTATGAGCCGCATTCCGAATGATACAATACCTTATTGGAGGCCACGGCACGAGTTTGAAGCAACAGTGCAAACTTTCATGTGAAAGTTATTGGGGATATTTGCTTGAGAGAATAACAGGGGGAGGAGAACACCAATAAAAACGAGACCTGTTAAACCATCTTTAACCTTTAGAAATGATGTCCAACAAATCATCACTATTGCAACGTGTTTACTGTCTATTTACTTTTTAGATAAATTAAACCACATTTATCCCCCTAACATTGACATATTTTAGTAAGGTTGTCCTGTGCATCTCAAAACAAAATCCTGCAAATTTTCCTCTAGCAATTTTATTGTATTGAGTTTAATCTGGCATTAGTTTATCTCAGCATTAGTTACTCAACACAAAAATATTGCCCATTTTCACCTACAGTATTGTACTGTGTAAAGGTCCACCCTCCTGTGCCATGTTTGCACAGTGCTTTCATGTGTGTCCTCTCTGTTTCCCGGTGCACTGATGACCAGATGGGTATGTGTGGGTCAGTGAGTGTGGAGATGGGGCTTCGCCGGGCCCCTTCTGTTCTCTGTGTGGGGCCACTCAGGGGACCGCAACCCTGGGGAACAGTACTTTAGAAACTGCATCAGAGGATGGATGGATCACAGAGAACGATACACACACACAAGCACACATAAATATCATTACATAAGGATATGAAATTAGAAATGCTGTACGTAGATGATCAGTGAAAGAACTAAAGACAGAGTATGGTTAGCATATACAGAATAGAGAATATGAATGAAAACTGCACTCACTCTCGCTTTTCACAGATGATGTGGAAGATTTGATATTTAAAATGTAAAAGGCACTCGCACATCTGAGCAATCGTTGTTGCAGGTGCATGATAACAGTTTAATAACACAAGAGAAAAAATAAGGAACCCGCACATTGCTCTTACTAGTAAGTTTCTTCTATTTTCTCTCAAAGATTTCGAAATCATGGCGTGAGGAATCTTTTGTCAAATCATCTTCAACTACATAATACTGTAGTCCATTACCTCAATTGTGATTATACATAATTACTGTAGCCTCTGGGAAGAGTTTATTCAAATATAGAGTGATCTGTCCTTCAGAGACAACTGCGAAATGAGTCACACTGTTATCAATTACATTTGAGTGCACAATAGAAGATAATTATTTGAATTTGGAACTGCTGTATTTCAATTTGACAGTACATTACATTTCATGGCCAAATCCTGACTGGTAATTATAGGAGCACGTAACTCAATAAATCATGCAAGGCCTCAGTGTCCAATGTATTTGAAAATAAAAACAAAACACTGGACTGATGGTTTTCACTGGACATAATTGTTTATATTTAAAAGGTGCTTTATTGTCTGATTGTTAAGATACACCACTTCCTTTGTCAATGTCACATTCCTCTCATTTCTCCACAAAACTCACTTTCTAGTTCTATCTAACCTTTCATTCCTTTCCACTCAAAAAGCAGTGACCTGTGTGGGTTGGGGAAATGCATTGTTTGTGCCATGCTCCTTGAAATCAAGGGCTTAGCTCTAATCATATTTCACAGCCAGCGCGTACTTATCTCTGTCACCTCTTGTTTAGACCACAGATGTGTCTGCCTTCACCTAAACACTGTTGGCTGTTCCCTCGCCATGGACCGGTGTTATGATTCGCTTTTAAAATACATTATTTTTGCATTACATGTGCAAGCTCTGGCCATGTGAACATATTTTGCAGCATTTTCACAGAAACCGTTATGTCAACATGCAGCAGTCATTTCAAATCCGATTTTATTTGTCACATGCGTCATGAAACGTAGATGTAGACTAACAGTGAAGTGCTTACTTACGGTTCCTTTTCTAACAATGCAGAGTTAAATATAAAGATTGAAAAAATATATTAAAATAGTGACACAAGGAATAAGTACACAGTGAATAACAAATAACTGTAACGGTTTTCATGCGGTGAAAGAGAGTCGGACCAAAATGCAGCGTGTAGATTGCGATCCACGTTTAATGAACAAAACGTAACACGAATCTAGATACAAACACTACAAAACAAAGAACGTAACGAAAACCGAAACAGCCTATACTAGTGTAAACTAACACAGATACAGGAACAAGGACACTAAGGACAATCACCCACAAAACACACAAAGAATATGGCTGCCTAAATTTGGTTCCCAATCAGAGACAACGATAATCACCTGACTCTGATTGAGAACCGCCTCAGGCAGCCATAGACTAACGCTAGACATCCCACAAAACCCCAAGACAAAAACACACCACAATAACCCATGTCACACCCTGGCCTGACCGAATAAATGAAGAATAAACATAATATATTTCGACCAGGGCGTGACAATAACAATACAAAGAAAAAAATGGCATGGCTGTATAAAGGGAGTACCAGTACTGAGTCGATGTGCAGGGGTACGAGGTAATTGATGTAGCTATGTACATATAGGTAGGGGTAAAGTGACTAGGCAACAGGATAGATAATGGACTGAGCTGTAGCAGCAGTGTGTGTGTGTGTGTGTGTGTGTGTGTGTGTGTGTGTGTGTGTGTGTGTGTGTGTGTGTGTGTGTGTGTGTGTGTGCGTGTGTGTGTGGTGTCAGAATGCATGTGAGCTCATGTTATGTGTGTGTGGGCATATGTAGTGTGTGTGTGTGTGGTGTCAGAATGCATGTGAGCTCATGTTATGTGTGTGTGGGCATATGTAGTGTGTGAGTTTGTGTGTGTTGGGGTGTCGGTGTAATTATGTATAAGTGTGTGGGTAGAATCCAGTTCAAAAGCATATTTTGAAAATCTGAGATGACTGGTGTTGTTGAAAAAGGTGTGAGAACAGACGTGTGTGCAAGGCCGTGCAAGACAGTCAGTTAAAAAAAAGTGTCAATGCAGGTTGTCCGGGTGGCCATTTTGTTAGCTATTCAGCAGTCTTGTTTAGCTGTCTTATGGCTTGGGGGTAGAAGCTTTTCAGGGTCATGTTGGTTCTAGACTTGGATGCACTGATACCGCTTGCTGTGTGGTAGCAGAGAGAAAAGTCTATTTGTTGGGTGGCTGGATTCTTAGAAAACATTTTGTGCCTTCCTCTAACACTGCCTGGTATAGAGGTCCTGTATGCCAGGGAGCTCTGCCACAGTGATGTTCTGGGCCGTACTAACAACAGTCTGTAGCGCCTTCTGGTCAGATACCTTTCAGTTGCCATACCAAGCGGTGATGCATCCAGTCAAGATGCTCTCAATGGTGCAACTGTATAACCTTTTGAGTATCTGAGGGTCCATGTCAATTCTTATAGCCTCCTGATGGACAAGACGCACTGTCGTGCCCTCTTCACAACCGTTTGGGTGTGTGTGGATTAAGGCTGTTACGGTGACCATATTACCGCAACACCGGCGGTAACGAGTCATGACAGTCAAATTCCACGTGACCGTTTAGTCATGGTAGTTGGGCTTCTCCAAGCTCTGATGCTGATGGTCATTAGTAACCTACCAAACTTGCTAACTGCCTGGTCCTCAGCACTCAGTCCCTCTAATCACTCTGAATTTAATACAAATGGAATCAAAAATCTAATCAAACACTTCATGACAACCCATGAACTCATGTTGTGCAACATTTCTATAGCTATGCAATTGAGTGAGAAAACAGATGCCCTCAATTAAAAATAAGATGATCCCAACAGCTTTCTATATGCTAGGCCTACTATATTTATTTCTCAACTTTCCTAGTATTAAGGACATTGCTTCTATTTACAACAGGAATATAGCCTACCTGGCAGACATAAAAATAAATCACTGGAAAGCATCCTCCATTCGCTATTTAACTACATACAGTTGAAGTCGGAAGTTTACATACATTTTAGCCAAATACATTTAAACTCAGTTTTTCATAATTCCTGACATTTAATCCTAGTAAGATTCCCTGTTTTAGGTCAGTTAAGACTACCACTTTATTTTAATAATGTGAAATGTCAGAATAATAGTAGAGAGAATTATTTATTTCAGCTTTTATTTTTTTCATCACATTCCCAGTGGGTCAGAAGTTTACATACACTCAATTAGTATTTGGTAGCATTGCCTTTAAATTGTTTAACTTGTGTCAAATGTTTTGGGGAGCCTTCCACAATCTTCCCACAATAAGTTGGGTGAATTTTGGCCCATTCCTCCTGACAGAGATGGTGTAACTGAGTCAGGTTTGTAGGCCTCCTTGCTTGCACACGCTTTTTCAGTTCTGCCCACAAATGATCTATAGGATTGAGGTCAGGGCTTGGTGATGGCCACTCCAATACCTGGACTTTGTTGTCCTTAAGCCATTTTGTCACAACTTTGGAAGTATGCTTGAGGTCATTGTCCATTTGGAAGACTCATTTGTGACCAAGTTTTAACTTCCTGACTGATGTCTTGAGATGTTGCTTCAATATATCCACATAATATTCCTACCTCATGATGCCATCTATTTTGTGAAGTGCACCAGTCCCTCCTGCAGCAAAGCACCCCCACCACATGATGCTGCCACCCCCGTGCTTCACGGTTGGGATGGTGTTCTTCGGCTTGCAAGCCTCCCCCTTTTTCCTCCAAACATAACAATGGTCATTATGGCCAAACAGTTCTGTTTTTGGTTCATCAGACCAGAGGACATTTCTCCAAAAAGTACAATATTTTCCCTATGTGCAGTTGCAAACCGTAATCTGGCTTTTTTATGGAGGTTTTGGAGCAGTGGCTTCTTCCTTGCTGAGTGGCCTTTCAGGTTATGTCGATATAGGACATGTTTTTTTGTGGATATGGATACTTTTGTACCTGCTTCCTTCAGCATCTTCACAAGGTCCTTTGATATTTTCAAATGATGTCAATTAGCCTATCAGAAGTTTCTAAATCCATGACATAATTTTCTGGAATTTTCCAAGCTGTTTAAAGGCACAGTCAACTTAGTGTATGTAAACATCTGACCCACTGGAATTGTGATACAGTGAATTGTAAGTGAAATAATCTGTCTGTAAACAATTGTTGGAAAAATTACTTGTGTCATGCACAAAGTAGATATCCTAACCAACTTGTCAATACTACAGTTTGTTAACAAAAAATGTGTGGAGTGGTTGAAAAACAGGTTTTAATAACTCCAATCTAAGTGTGTAAACTCAACTGTACATGTGATATGAGTAATGTAAGATATGTAAACATTATTAAAGTGGAATTATTTAGAGTGGCATTGTTTAAAGTGACTAGTGATCCATTTATTAAAGTGTCCAGTGATCGGGTATCAATGTGGGCAGCAGCCTCTCTGAGTTAGTGATAGCTGTTTAGCAGTCTGATAGCCTTGAGTTAGAAGCTGTTTCTCAATCTCTCGGTCCCAGCTTTGAATCACCTGTACTGACCTCGCTGTCTTAATGATAGCGGGGTGAAGAGGCAGTGGCTCGGATGGTTGTTGTCCTTGATGATCTTTTTGGCCTTCCTGTGACATCGGGTGTTGTAGGTGTCATGGAGGGCAGGTAGTTTCCCCCCGGTGATGCACAACCCTTTGGAGTATCTCGGACCTGCCAGTATCTCGGACCTGCCTGGTGTGTTTCTTGTTCTTCATGATGCTCTCTGCGCTTTTAACGGACCTCTGAGACTATCACAGTGCAGGTGCATTTATACGGAGACTTGATTACACACAGGTGGATTGTATTTATCATCATTAGTCATTTAGGTCAACATTGGATCATTCAGAGATCCTCACTGAACTTCTGGAGAGAGTTTGCTGCACTGAAAGTAAAGGGGCTGAATAATTTTGCACGCCCAATTTTTCAGTTTTTGATTTGTTAAAAAAGTTTGAAATATCCAATAAATGTCGTTCCACTTCATGATTGTGTCCAACTTGTTGTTGATTCTTCACAAAAAAATACAGTTTTATATCTTTATGTTTGAAGCCTGAAATGTGGCAAAAGGTCGCAAAGTTCAAGGGGGACGAATACTTTCGCAAGGCACTGTATATATTTTCCTCTTGTCCAGATGGGTTAGGGCAGTGTACAGTGTGGTTGCGATTGCATCGTCTGTGGACCTATTGGGGTGGTAAGCAAATTGGAGTGGGTCTAGGGTGTCAGGTAGGGTGGAGGTGATAGGATCCTTGACTAGTCTCTCAAAGCACTTCATGATGACGGAAGTCAGTGCTACGGGGCGACAGTCGTTTAGCTCAGTTACCTTAGCTTTCTTGGGAACAGAAACAATGTTTGCCCTCTTGAAGCATGTGGTAACAGTAGACTGGGATAGGGATTGATTGAATATCAGACGAGAAAATCTTGTTTCTCATGGTCTGAGAGTCTTTAGGTGCCTTTTGGCAAACTCAAGTGGGCTGTCATGTGCTTTTACTGAGGAGTTGCTTCCATCTGGCCACTCTACCATAAAGGCCTGATTGGTGGAGTGCTGCAGAGATGGTTGCCCTTCTGGAAGGTTCTCCCATCTCCAGCGAGGAACTCTAGAGCACTGTCAGTGTGACCATCGGTTTCTTGATCACCTCTCCCTGACCGAAGTCCTGCTCCCCTGAATGCTCAGTTTGGCGGGGCGGAAGAAAGATGGAGGCCACTGTGTTCTTGGGGACCTTCAAAGCTGCAGAAATGTTTTGAAACTCATAGCAAAGGGTCTGAATACAAATGTAAATAAGGTATTTCTATTTTAAATGTTTTAATAAATTTGCTCAGTTCAGAAGTGCAGCAATAATGAATTGATTAGAGATGGTGGTGGGAGCCTTGCCCTGTGCAAATACTTATACCCATTTCACATCAAGAAGGTTTTACCCTGTATATTTGAAGTGAGTTTAACCCGTGTCAGACGCATTCATACTTAACCTACAACACAGGTAATAAGCATGCAGGGTCATTCATGGAAAATACCTATTCAGCACACAAGTAGTGCTGTTGAGGTTGGACATTACTGACTATGGATCAGTAAACACAGATCGACCCATACAGACCAACGGCTCAACCATGTTTTAAACGTGTTATTACAGTAGGTAGGCCCTAAATCCATCTTGATTGTTTGTGTTTTGAATATTGCGGAGGAAAGAATGGTTATCCAACCTGTTTGTGTGTACCACAGATCTGTGCATCAACCAGGCTATACATTCTAAAAAGGGCAGGTCAATCCCTGCTGTAACCAATCATCTGTTGGCTGACATTAGCCTGAATGTTCTCTTTGTTTCTCCCTTTAGGACATTTTTATTAAAATGTTTTACTTAACCAGGTAGGCCAGTTGAGAACAAGTTGTCATTTACAAGATAAAGCAAGGTAGTGAGACACAAACACAGAGTTTCACATGGTATTAACAAACGTACAGTCAATAACACAATAGAAACAGCAATATACAGTGTGTGCAAAGGTAGTAAGAATAGTGAGGTAAGGCAATAAATAGGTCATAGTGGTGAAATATTTACAATTTAGCTATCAAGGCACAAGGCGAGACCCAGATGCAGACACAGAAGGCAGATGGTTGGAGTCTTACAATGTTTATTAATCCAAAGGGGTAGGCAAGAGAATGGTCGTCGACAGGCAAAAAGGTCAAAACCAGATCAGAGTCCAGGAGGTACAGAGTGGCAGACAGGCTCATGGTCAAGGCAGGTAGAATGGTCAGGCAGGCGGGAACAAAGTCCAGAAACAGGCAAGGGTCAAAACTGGGAGGACTAGAAAAAGGAGAATGCAAAATGCAGGAGAATGGGAAAAACACTGCTTAACTTGGACATACAAGACGAACTGGCACAGAGCGACAGGAAACACAGGGATAAATACACTGGCGAAAACAAGCGACACGTGAAGGGGGTGGAGGCAATAACCAGGACAGGTAAAATAGATCAGGGTGTGACATTAGCATTAACAGCGGAGTGATAGATGTGCAGAAGATGATGTGCAAGTGGAGATACTGGGGTGCAAAGGAGCAAAAAATATATAACAAAATGGGGATGAGGTAGTTGGATGGGCTATTTACAGATGGGCTATTTACAGATGGGCTGTTTACAGGTGCAATCATCGGTAAGCTGCTCTGACAGCTGATGCTTAAAGTTAGCGAGGGAGATATGTCTCCTTCTTCAGTGATTTTCTGCAATTTGTTCCAGTCATTGGCAGCAGAGAACTGGAAGGAAAGGTGGCCAAAGGAGAAGTTGGCTTTGGGGATGACCAGTGAAATATACCTGCTGGAGCGTATGCTACGGGTGGGTGTTGCTTTGGTGACCAGTGAGCTGAGATAAGACGGGGCTTTAGCTAGTGTCGTAGAAAATCGGATCAAATACAACGCATTACAGAACTTGTGAAGTCAATTTGGCTTTTTAATACAAGAGTATAGCAAGCCGGGATGGTCCGCGGAACACACTCCACTTTCCAGAGCCCCGGCTCCAGTATTTATCCACCTATCTCATATCGGTCCACCCCATATGCAGATATACATATTTCCCTGATTCTTTGTTCAACATTATCTTTTTAGTTCAGGCTTCCTACTTGCTTCCGCCCACTAACACCCACATCTGCTTTCCGTTAGATTATAATAATGGCAAGACCCTTGCTTTGACCTAAAACTAATATACGTCCCTCTAACCTATGACCTATGCTTTGACCCTGTAATTATCTCCATGTGTTCTTTTGTATGTGTGTCTTTATCTCGGATCAGCAGACTGTGTGTTTCCTCTAGTTTTTGGTGTGTCCAGCCGTCTTGGCGCCTACATGTCTCCTTCTCTTCATGTGGTCTGTTTAGAGTTCAACTATTCTATACATCTATGGCCTCCTCTGGTCTCTTCTCCTATACAATAGACAATGTATTTTACCAGAATGGCAAATGCACTCAATAAGTGTATCTCTTTCTTGTGTTACTATATTTATGCTCCTCCATATATGTCTATCTCCCAAACTAGCAAAGACTTATAGATGACCTGGAGTCAGTGGGTTTGGCGACCAATATAAAGTGAGGGCCAGCCAATGAGAGCATACAAGTCGCACTGGTGGGTAGTACATGGGGCTTTGGTGACAAAATATATGGCACTGTGATAGACTACAGGATAGTCAGTTTTATTGGATATTCAGTTTTATAGTCAGGTATATTTAGCAGCATAAGTGAAGGAGTCTTAGTTTTGCGAAATATGAAGCCGATTCTATATTTTACTTTGGATTTTCGACTTAGGGGTCAGACTCCCTCTAGAGGACAACCAAGTCCTGCCTCATCTGTTGGTCATTGTGTTTTCATTGTTTAATAAAATCTTTAAAAAGTTGTTCTGTATAATATCTTATAACATTATGATGAATGCTCTTTGTTTGAATTTTTGTGTCTTTTTTGCAGATTGCTGCCGGAACCGGAGAAGGACACCGAGCAAGGAAGGACCTAAGGTTGGTCCGGAGAGTAGACAGTCATTCAGGCTTTGACCAGCAGCTTGGAGTGAACAGTTGAAGACAAGTCTGTACTTCCCACCGTGTTGCTGGATAACATGGTGAGGGAGATACCAGGATTCACGGAGTGCATTTCCCTCTTCACTTTAGTGACATAGCTTGCCTTCACAAGGTTATGAATCTCTTGGTTATGAACTTTTGCAAGCTCAGGATTCTTCACCAGGCGTCGCTCCGTTCCACGCAGTAGTGGGAGTACAGCCTGTGTCATGGTTGCCAGAGGAGGATGGTTTGGACCCGTAGCAGTGGGGTCGCATACCTGTGAACGCCATCCATTTCAGTGGTGGTGGTGCTCTTCTCCAGGAGGTCTAATGCATAGGAGTCATGTTTCGAGCAAGTGACCTCCTGTAGCTTCTGGTTGGAGAAGGTGTCCATCTTCCAGAGCATCTCAACATTCCGAAGGAGGTCAGTGGCTGCACAGGGGGATGGATCTGGATTGCTTCTGGTGAAGAGGACTTCCTGTGACTGTACAGCTTGGGTGGAGAGAAGTAGATGGGCTGGACCTTGCACAGCCCAACCCAAGGATGTATGGACAGCAATGGGCCCTCCTTCCGGTCCAGCTCGTATAGGCTCAGTCGGGTTGACGAGATGTGGGTGGTCTGACCCAATCAGGATAAGTGGTGCTACTCTGGCCAGGTTAGGAAGAGGCAATCCTCGTAGATGAGGATATTGTTTCTGTAGAACACTTACCGGGCAGGAGTGCTCTGCGAGATTCAAGCCATCTGCCGTGAAGGCATTGGTGATCTTATAGGCCACGTTCCGGTTTCCTGAAGGTGAAATGCTGAAGGTCACAGCAGAGCCTTTCATTTGGATAACATCATGTCGCACCGTTCTGAGATTAAGGGTCTTGGGGTTCCCTTCCAGGTTAAGCTGACAGGTGGCTGCTGTGAGAATGAGTGTTCTTTCTGACCCATCATCTAGAACGGCGAATGTATCAATGCTTCTACCTTCACTTTGCAGTGTGAACTTGACCACCTTCAACATGACCCTTGGAGACCAGTTCTGTTGGTCGAGGTACAGCTCCTTTGCAGCTCCTACCATGAGCAAACTCTGCTCTTTCTGTGCTTGGGGAATTACATCATGCAACACGGTGAGATGGATTTCCTTACAGGGATTGCAGGATTTCCTCATTGTGCAGTTCTCCGCCTTATGGTTACGGGCATAAGCTTTATTTGAGTTATGGCAGAAGGAAATATATATATGTGTATGTTTAGAATAAATGCTATTGTGTTCAGATTTCAGCAAGCACATTAATAAATTGCTTTATGTTTTATATGTTGACAGCCAAAACATAGAAGAGACGCTCAACTAATATGCGACAGCAGAGGTGAGCGATGCTATAAAGAGAAGAGTCATTATGAACTGCTCCCTATCACTTATAAGTTCAAGTAAACACTGACTATGCACACTCATTTACACACACACACACACACACACACACACACACACACACACACACACACACACACACACACACACACACACACACACACACACACACACACACACACACACGCACACACACACACACACACTAGGTAGAGATAATGTGAGAGAAAGTAAGAGTAAGATAAAGCGTGTTCCTGCTGTAAATAATTCATTTTCCGAAAAAATGTGTTTGTCTGTTTTCTGAAATGAGGCGCATGGAACTGCTACATAACCACCCCTATAAACGTGATTTTGCCTGTTCTGGTTGTAAATTCTAAACAAAAATAATAAAATATTGTGAGTGGTTGACGCTTGCTCCATATGTGCAGTGGAGAGAGCGGTCTGTACACGTTCCACAGTTAAGTTTACATTATCAAATCAAATTTTATGTTATTTGTCACAATACACATGGTTACATGGTTTATCGAAATGCTTGTGCTTCTAGTTCCGACAATGCAGTAATAACCAACAAGTAATCTAACTAACAATTCCAAAACTATTGTCTTATACACACAAGTGTAGGGGGATAAACAATATGTACATAAAGATATATGAATGAGTGATGGTACAGAGCGGCATAGGCAAGATACAGTAGATGGTATCGAGTACAGTATATACATATGAGATGAGTATGTAAACAAAGTGGCATAGTTAAAGTGGCTAGTGATACATGTATTACATAAAGATGCAGTAGATGATATAGAGTACAGTATATACGTATACATATGAGATGAATAATGTAGGGTATGTAAACATTATGTTAGGTAGCATTGTTTAAAGTGGCTAGTGATATATTTTACATCATTTCCCATCAATTCCCATTATTAAAGTGGCTGGAGTTGAGTCAGCAGCCACTCAATGTTAGTGGTGGCTGTTTAACAGTCTGATGGCCTTGAGATAGAAACTGTTTTTCAGTCTCTCGGTCCCAGCTTTGATGCACCTGTACTGACCTCGCCTTCGGAATGATAGCGGGGTGAACAGGCAGTGGCTCGGGTGGTTGTTGTCCTTGATGATCTTTATGGCCTTCCTGTAACATCGGGTGGTGTAGGTGTCCTGGAGGGCAGGTAGTTTGCCCCCGGTGATGCGTTGTGCAGACCTCACTACCCTCTGGAGAGCCTTACGGTTGTGGGCGGAGCAGTTGCCGTACCAGACGGTGATACAGCCTGACAGGATGCTCTCGATTGTGCATCTGTAGAAGTTTGTGAGTGCTTTTGTGACAAGCCGAATTTCTTCAGCCTCCATTAAGTTGCTTGTTCCTGCGTAGAATAATTTTATTTACAATATTTGACTTTATAATGACATTGTAATAACTAAACTTTTGAGTCATTTACATTGTGTTTCACTTTACATTAAGTTGCTTGTTCCTGTGTATAATTATTGTAATTACAATACTTTTCTTTATAACAACATTATAATAACTGAAATCGTGATATACCTGCCAAATGTTTAATAATATTGAAATGACATAGTAATTACACTTAAAAGTGCTGTAACAACATTCTTTCTAGATTGACATGGATTGCTATTGATCACAGCTAAAAGTACTGAACTGGGTGTTTGCCATCGTTGTAACTGTAATTCACTGAGTAATTCATGATGTGTTTAACTTTCATTAAGTTGTTTGTTCTTGTATAGAATCATTGTAGTTAAGATACTTTTCTTTATTACTAGTCACCTGTCAATTTTTTTTATCATTAATGTAACTTTACTCAAAATCAGTAATGTAATTAGATTACTTTGCCCTTAAGAGGCACAGGTTAGTAGCTGGCACAGCCACAAAGTTATAAAATCAGATTTTAAACCTAATCCTAACCTTGACCTTAAAGGTGCTACACTTATATTTCTCAGAATGTCTCCCCTACGTGGAAGCTAGGTGAATTGCAACAGCAAGACTCGCTCTTGAGCCTTTTGGTTTTAGTAGACTAGTGTAACGGGTTTCTTCCAACTCCTCCTCTGACGAAGAGGTGGAACAAGGATCGGACCAAAATGCAGCGTGGTTCGTTAGATACATCTTTAATGATGAAGAAAACACGAACAATACAAAACAACAAACGTCGAAAACCGAAACAGCCCTGACTGGTGCAACAAACACAGAGACAGGAACAATCACCCACAAACGCACAGTGAAACCCAGGCTACCTAAATATGGTTCCCAATCAGAGACAATGACTAACACCTGCCTCTGATTGAGAACCATATCAGGCCAGACATAGAAATAGACAAACAAGACATCCAACATAGAATGCCCACTCAGATTACACCCTGACCAACCAAAACATAGAAACATACAAATATACTATGGTCAGGGTGTGACAGTACCCCCCCCCCCCAAGGTGCGGACTCCGGCCGCAAAACCTGAACCTATCGGGGACGGTCTGGGTGGGCATCTGTCCGCGGTGGCGGCTCCGGTGCTGGACGTGGCCCCCACTTCACCGTAGTCCTCCCCCACCTTGTCCGCTTCCGTGACCTCCTAGCCACGGCAACCCTACTAAATAACACGGGACAGAGGGGCAGCTCGGGACAGAGGGGCAGCTCGGGACAGAGGGGCAGCTCGGGACAGAGGGGCAGCTCGGGACAGAGGGGCAGCTCGGGACTGAGGGGCAGCTCGGGACAGGGGCAGCTCAGCACTGAGGGGCAGCTCAGCACTGAGGGGAAGCTCAGCACTGAGAGGAAGCCCAGTACTGAGAGGAAGCCCGGTACTGAGAGGAAGCCCGGTACTGAGAGGAAGCTCAGCCAGGTAGTTGAATCCAGCAGATCCTGGCTGGCTGGCAGTTCTGGCAGATCCTGGCTGACTGACGGATCTGGAAGAGTCTGGCAGATCTGGAAGAGTCTGGCTGACTGGCAGATCTGGAAGAGTGGTTGACTGGCAGATCTGGAAGAGTCTGGTTGACTGGCAGATCTGGAAGAGTCTGGTTGACTGGCAGATCTGGAAGAGTCTGGTTGACTAGCAGATCTGGAAGAGTCTGGTTGACTGGCAGATCTGGAAGAGTCTGGCTGACTGGCAGATCTGGAAGAGTCTGGCTGACTGGTGGATCCTGGCAGACTGACGGCTCTGGCTGCTCCATGCTGACTGACAGCTCTGGCTGCCTCATGCTGACTGGCGGCTCTGGCTGCTCCATGCTGACTGACAGCTCTGGCGGCTTCTTGCAGACTGGCAGCTCTGGCTGCTCCATGCAGACTGACAGCTCTGGCAGCTCCTTGCAGACTGGCAGCTCCTTGCAGACTGGCAGCTCCTTGCAGACTGGCAGCTCCATGCAGACTGGCAGCTCCATGCAGACTGGCAGCTCCATGCAGACTGGCAGCTCCATGCAGACTGGCACCTCCGGCTGCTCCATGCAGACTGACAGCACTGGCTGCTCCATGCAGACTGACAGCTCTGGCTGCTCCATGCAGACTGGCAGCTCTGGCTGCGCTAAACGGGCAGGAGACTCCGGCAACGCTGTAGAGGCGGAAGGCTCTGGCAGCGCTAAACAGGCGGGAGACTCAGGCAGCGCAGGAGAGGAGGAAGGCTCCGGCAGCGCTGGAGAGGCGAGGCGCACTGTAGGCCTGATGCGTGGTGCTGGCACTGGTGGTACTGGGCCGAGGACACGCACAGCAAGCCTGGTGCGGGGAGCTGCCACTGGAGGGCTGGGGTGTGGAGGTGGTACTGGGTAGACCGGACCGTACAGGCGCACTGGAGCTCTTGAGCATCGAGCCTGCCCAACCTTACCTGTTTGAATACTCCCGGTCGCTCTGCCAGTGCGGCAAGGTGGAATAGCCCGCACTGTGCTATGCAGGCGAACCGGGGACACCGAGCGTAAGGCTGGTGCCATGTAAGCTGGCCCAAGGAGACGCACTGGGGACCAGATGCGTAGAGCCGGTTTCATGGCATTTGGCTCGACGCTCAATCTAGCCCGGCCGATACGCGGAGCTGGAATAGAACGCACCGGGCTATGCACCCGCACTGGAGACACCGTGCGCACCACAGCATAACACGGTGCCTGCCCGGTCTCTCTAGCTGCCCGGTAAGCACAGGGAGTTTGCGCAGGTCTCCTACCTGGCGTAGCCATACTCCCTGTTAGCCCTCCCCCCAATACATTTTTGGGGCTGACTCTCGGGCTTCCAACCGCGCCGCCGTGCTGCCTCTTCAAACCAGCGCCTCTCCGCTTTCACCGCCTCCAGTTCTTCCTTGGGACGACGATATTCTCCAGGCTGTGCCCAGTGTCCTTTTCCGTCCAATATCTCCTCCCAAGTCCAGAAGTCCTGTGATCGCTGCTCCTGTGGCTCCTGCCTGTTGACACGCTGCTTGGTCCATTTGTGGTGGGTGATTCTGTAACGGGTTTCTTCCAACTCCTCCTCTGACGAAGAGGTGGAACAAGGATCGGACCAAAATGCAGCGTGGTTCGTTAGCTACATCTTTAATGATGAAGAAAACACGAAAAATACAAAACAACAAACGTTGAAAACCGAAACAGCCCTGACTGCTGCAACAAACACAGAGACAGGAACAATCACCCACAAACACACAGTGAAACCCAGACAATGACTAACACCTGCCTCTGATTGAGAACCATATCAGGCCAGACATAGAAATAGACAAACAAGACATCCAACATAGAATGCCCACTCAGATCACACCCTGACCAACCAAAACATAGAAACATACAAATAAACTATGGTCAGGGTGTGACAACTAGCCTCAATCAGCTGTAAAAACAATATTTTTTCTTGTTTAAAATATATTTCAAAGCGATTTAAATGGTACAATTATTCTCTACATTATTCTGAAATTGAGTGAACATTGTAGAATTGTAGCAACAAGGAAATTACTGTGATTTCTACATTGGGCCCTTGACCAGATTTACTATAGATAACACAGCCACAAAGTCAAAACAGCTTTCCCATTTTGACAACAGATGCTTCTCCGGCGAGAGAAATTAATTGTGAATAGCTCAGCCAATCACAACACTGGCAGGTAAGTAATACTGTGAAACACTATCATTCCACTATTACCTGCGTATTTATTTATTTATTATTATTTATTTGTTCAAACTTTTATTTGGACAGGGGGTCACCACTGAGACCAGGGTGTCAATCTCAAGGGCGTCCTGTGAACTTAAAAATAACAACATCAACACAATACAATAAATACAACAAGAATAATCAAAACAAACACAACTATCACATATTATCTTCTTCAAAATGGATCTAAACTGTCCAATGGAGACCAGCGAGTCCAGCTTCAAGGTGGCCTGAAGGCTCCATGAGCTGGGGGCATATAAATAAAAAGCATCAGTTCAGTGGAGACCCGTGGGACCTCCAGAACCAGCCCGTCCAGAGAGAGGGTCTGAAAATTGCTAGATCTCAAATTAATACAGTCTCTGAAGAATTGCTTTATATACAAAAAGTAGCCAATGCTCGGCTCTTCTGGTAGGCAGACACTCCCAGCCATCAGATCTATACAGAATGGAGTGATGCGTATGAAAATTGTCCCAGTGTTAAAAAGCAGTGTTGAATGATAGATTGAGTCTAAAAGTTTTTTAACAGAGGCTGCCACATGCATGTAAATTATATCACTTTAATCAAGTACTGGGAGAAGCGGTGCTTGAATACTCTTCCTTCTACTTTCCAAAGTGAGGCAGGATTTATTAATATCAAAGAAACCAATCATTATTCTCAGCTTTTTTGTCAGTTTTTCAATGTGTTTTTTTTTTAAATGTTGGCTCCTTTAATATGAAAATACGCAGGCCCTTAGGGTCAATATTATGCATTAGCATTCAGAACAAGTTTAAGATCAGTAAGTGATTTTCGATTTGAGTCAGAGCATGTTCAAGGTCATGAATAGCCTACTGTTCTGAGGGGGGCACAAGAGTAAATAACTGTGTCATCTGTGTAGAGATGAATGTTCCAGGTTTTAACAGATAAACCAGTATTATTTATAGAAATAGTGAAGAGAACTGGGCCCAAAATCGACCCCTGCAGAACACCTTTAGTAATATTGAGGAAACTACATTTGATACCAACAGTAAGCACACATTGTGTACTGTCCAATAGATAGTTATTGAACAAATTGCAAGATTCCTGATCTAGGCCTATTTTAGACAACCTTTGAACAAGTGAGTAATGGTCAACATTTTTGCGTGGATTCCGCAGTCACCTGTCGTCATCATGGGAATGACTCATTGTTATCTTTTCGTAAAACAACTGGTTGCAGTAAAGAACCAATCTGGATACTAAGGAGATCCTGAGGGAAATTGACGAGTACCAACAGCTTTAGGCTATGGAGGAACAACACACTCCATCATGCAAAGATCCGACTACCTCACAAATAACTTTAACGTGACAAAAATAAGAAAAACAGATTGATCTACAGACACAGACAATTTAATTACCGTTGAAGTTGTCACGCCCTGGTCGTATTATATTGTGTTTGTCTTCATTTATTTGGTCAGGCCAGGGTGTGACATGTGTTTTTTGTGGTGTGTTTTGTCTTGGGGGTGTATAGCATAGTATATGGCTGCCTGAGGCGGTTCTCAATCAGAGTCAGGTGATTCTCGTTGTCTCTGATTGGGAACCATATTTAGGCAGCCATATTCTTTGAGTATTTCGTGGGTGATTGTTCCTGTCTCTGTGTTCACCAGATAGGCTGTATAGGTTTTCACGTTCCGTTTGTTGTTTTTGTATTGTTCGTTTTTTCGTCGTCATTAAACATGTATCAAAAATACCACGCTGCATTTTGTTCCGCTTCTCTTCCACCAGACGAAAGCCGTTACAGAATCACCCACCACAACGGGACCAAGCGGCGTGGTAACAGGCAACAGCAACAGCAGGAGAAACATAATAAGGATTTCTGGACTTGGGAGGAAATCCTAAACGGAGAAGGACCCTGGGCTCAGCCTGGAGAATAACGCCGCCCCAAAGAAGAACTGGAGGCGACAAAAGCGGAGAGGCGCCGGTATGAGGAGGCAGCAGGACGGCGACTCGGAAGGAAGCCCGAGAGTCAGCCCCAAAAAATTATTGGGGGGGGGGGGGCTCAGGGAGAGTGTGGCAGAGTCAGGAGTCAGACCTGAGCCAACTCTCCCTGTTTATCGTCAGGAGCCAAGGAGGAGACCAGAACCAGAGCCGGTGTTGGAGGTGAGCGAAGCAGAGACTGTGAAGGAGTTAATGGGGAAATTGGAGGAGAGAGTAATGAGGGAGATGCTGTGTTGGTGTTTTATGCATGATATTCGCCCGACGGAGCGTGTCGAGGATTTGATGGCACCTGGGTCAGCGCTCCATACTCGTCCTGAGGTGCGTGTTAGTCGGCTGGTTAAGATGGTGCCAGCCTCACGCACCAGGCCTCCTGTGCACCTTTCTAGCCTTACACGTCCTGTGCCAGTACTGCTCTCAAGATCTCCAGTACGCCTTCACGGTCTAGACCATCCTGTGCCACCTTCACACATCAGCCCTCCGGTGGCAGCTCCCAGCACCAGGCTTCCTGTGCGTGTCCTCGGCCCAGTACCACCAGTGCCAGCACCGCGCATCAGGCCAACAGTGTGCCTCGCCTCTCCAGCGCTGCCGGAGCCTTTCTTCTCTCCTGCGCTGCCGGAGTCTCCCGCCTGTTCAGCGCTGCCAGAGCCTTTCTCCTCTCCTGCGCTGCCGGAGTCTCCCGCCTGTTCAGCGCTGCAGGAGCCTTTCTCCTCTCCTGCCAGCCAGGATCTGCCGGATCCAACTACCTGCCTGAGCTTCCTCTCAGTGCTGAGCCTCCTCTCAGTGCTGGGCTTCCTCTCAGTGCTGAGCTTCCCCTCAGTCCCGAGCTGCCCCTCAGTCCCGAGCTGCCCCTCAGTCCAGTGGGTTTCTGGGTGAGGACTACTAGGCCATGGTCGGCGGCGAGGGTGGACTATCCTAGGACGCGAGGAGGAAGGACTAAGACAATGATCGAGTGGGGTCCACGTCCCGCGCCGGAGCCGCCACCATGGACAGACGCCCACCCGGACCCTCCCTATTGTTTTGATGTGCGTCCGGGAGTCCGCACCTTAGGGGGGGTTCTGTCACGCCCTGGTCGTATTATATTGTGTTTGTCTTCATTTATTTGGTTAGGTCAGGGTGTGACATGGTTTTTTTGTGGTGTGTTTTGTCTTGGGGGTGTATAGCGTAGTCTATGGCTGCCTGAGGCAGTCCCCAATCAGAGTCAGGTGATTATCGTTGTCTCTGATTGGGAACCATATTTAGGCAGCCATATTCTTTGAGTATTTTGTGGGTGATTGTTCCTGTCTCTGTGTTCACCAGATAGGCTGTATAGGTTTTCACGTTCCGTTTGTTGTTTTTGTATTGTTCGTTTTTTCGTCGTCATTAAACATGTATCAAAAATACCACGTTGCATTTTGTTCCGCTTCTCTTCCACCAGACGAAAGCCGTTACAGAAGTAGAGGCTAGTGTTCTGGCTGGAATCCTTGCAACACTGGAAAAGTTCTGTGAGGTGGTAGCAAGGCTGAAGAAGAGTTGGAGTTGGAGTTGGAGTTAAACAAGGGTGTCCGCTGTTACCATATCTATTCCTTATGGCCATCGAAATGCCAGCTAACAACGTTAGAGGATTAGAAATCCAAGGCTTAAAAACAAAGGTGTCCATGTATGCCGATGGCTCAAGTTTTATATTAAGACCACAAGCTAGATCCCTGCAATGTCTTATTGAAGATCTAGATAACTTTTCTGTGCTCTCTGGACTAAAACCTAATTATGATAAGTGTACAATATTACATATTGGGTCTTTAGAAAATGCAACTTTTACATTGCCCTGCAGTTTACCTATAAGATTTGCTGATGGTGAAGTAGACATACTTGGTATTCATATCACAAAATATATAAATAAGCTCTCCACAATGAATTCTAAAGAAAACCTCTGAAAATAGACAAGATCCTGCAGGTAAAAACCTGTCTATTTATGGAAAAATTGCCCTGATTAACTCTTAGGTGATATCTTAGTTTACTCACTTACTTATGGTGCTGCCTACTCCTGATGATTCGTTTTTCAAATCATATGAGCAAAATATACTTTATCTGGGATGCTGAACCAGACAAAATAATGCGTGCCTATGTATATAATGAATATGAATTGGGTGGGTTGAGATTATAAAATATAAAAGCACTAAACCTCTCTCTAAAAGCTTCACTTGAATCCTAAGGGGTTCTCAAGTAGATTACTAAGAAAAGCGCATCCATTGTTTAAAAATGTCCCCTTTGCCTTTATACAGATTGCCATGTTTCATTTTCAATTAATTGAAAATTATACTTTTTTTCAAAGAATCTTTTATTTTGAAACAAGCAATTTCAATTTCATTTCCAGGAAAAGATAGAACATATACAGTTGAAGTCGGAAGTTTACATACACTTTGGTTGGGAGCCATTAAAACTCATTTTTCAACCACTCTGCAAATTTCTTGTGAACAAACTATAGTTTTGGAAAGTCGGTTAGGACATCTACTTTGTGCCTGACACAAGTAATTTTTCCAACAATTGTTTACCTAGAGATTATTTCACATATAATTCACTGTATCCCAATTCAAGTGGGTCAGAAGTTTACATACACGGGCCTCCCGGGAGGCACAGTGGTCTGGGTTCGAGCCCAGGCTCTGTCGCAGCCGGCCGTGACCGGAAGGTCCATGGGGCTACACACAATTGGCCTAGCGTCGTCCAGGTTATGGAGGGTTTGGCTGGTAGGGATATCCTTGTCTCATCGTGGGCTGGGTGCGGTGCACGCTAAGCAGGTCACCAGGTGTACGGTGTTTCCTCCGACACATTGGTGCGGCTGGCTTCCAGGTTGGATGTGAGCTGTGTTAAGAAGCAGTGCGGCTTGGTTGGGTTGTGTTTCGGAGGACGCATGGCTTTGGACCTTAATCTCTCACGAGCCGTTAGGGAGTTGTAGCAATGAGACAAGATAATAACTATGAACAATTGGATAGCAGCAAAAGGGGTACAATTAAAAAAAAAAAATAATAATAAGTTTACATACACTAGGTTCACTATGCCTTTAAACAGCTTGGACGATTCCAGAAAATTATGTTATGCCTTTAGAAGCTTCTGATATAATTTGAGTCAATTCGAGGTGTACCTCTGGATGTATTTCAAGGCCTTCCTTCAAACTCAGTGCCTCTTTAACCTGTTACATCTATGGGGGCGCTATTTCATTTTTGGATAAAAAGATGTGCCCGTTTTAAGCGCAGTATTTTGTCACAAAAAGATGCTCGACTATGCATATAATTGATAGCTTTGGAAAGAAAACACACTGACGTTTCGAGAACTGCAAAGATATTGTCTGTGAGTGCCCCAGAACAAATGCTACAAGCAAAACCAAGATGAAACTTCAACCAGGAAATGAGCAGGATTTTTGAGGCTCTGTTTTTCATTGTCTCCTTATATGGCTGTGAATGCGCAAGGAATGAGCCTGCCCGATCTATCGTTTCCCCAATGTGTCTGCAACATTGTGATGTATTTGTAGGCATATCATTGGAAGATTGACCATAAGAGACTACATTTGCCAGGTGTCCGCCCAGTGTCCTCCGTCGAAATTGGTGCGTCATCTTCAACTGCACGTCTTTTTCCAAGCGATTCACCGGAGAAAGGAGACCACCACGAACGATATATCAATGAAGAGATATGTGAAAAACACATTGAGGATTGATTCTAAACAGCGTTTGCCGTGTTTCAGTCGATATTATGGAGTTAATTTGGAAAACAGTTCTCCGTTTTGATGACTGAATTTTCGTTTTTTTTTGGTACCCAAACGTGATGTACAAAACGGAGCGATTTCTCCTACACAAAGAATCTTTCAGGAAAAACTGAACATTTGCGATGTAACTGAGTCTCCTCATCGAAAACATCTGAAGTTCTTCAAAGGTAAATTATTTTATTTGAATCCTTTTCTGTTTATTGTGCAAATGTTGCCCGCTAAATGCTACGCTAAATGCTACGCTAGCTATCAATACTCTTACACAAATGCTTGTTTTGCTATGGTTCAAAAGCATATTTTGAAAATCTGAGATGACAGTGTTGTTAAGAAAAGGCTAAGCTTGAGAGCTAGCACATTCATTTCATTTCATTTGCGATTTTCATAAATAGTTAACGTTACGTTATGCTAATGAGCTTGAGGCTATAACTGGATACAGTTTTTTTTCATAGCCAAACGTGAACAAAACGTAGCGATTTGTCCTACATAAATAATATTTTTTTGAAAAACTGAACATTTGCTATCTAACTGAGAGTCTCCTCATTGAAAACATCTGAAGTTCTTCAAAGGTAAATGATTTTATTTGAATGATTTTCTTGTTTTTGTGAAAATGTTGCTGGCTGAATTCTAGGCTTATAGCTATGCTAGCTATCAATACTCTTACACAAATGCTTGTTTAGCTATGGTTGAAAAGCATATTTTGAAAATCTGAGATGACAGTGTTGTTAACAAAAGTCTAAGCTTGAGAGCAAATATATTTATTTCATTTCATTTGCGATTTTCATGAATAGTTAACGTTGCATTATGCTAATGAGCTTGAGGCTATAAATAGAATCCCGGATCCGGGATTGCTCGAAGCAAGAAGTTAAATGACATTATGGGAAAATCCAAAGAAATTAGCCAAGACCTCAGAAAAAAGTTGTAGACCACAAGTCTGGTTAATTTTTGGGAGCAATTTCCAAACGCCTGAAGGTACCATGTCCATCTGTACAGCTGAGGGAAGCTGAGGGTTGGGATGTGAAATTGGAGACAAGTGGGAGTAGAGTTGCTGTGCGAGAGATAGAATGATGGTCAAAGATAAAAAATTTAAGGTGTTTGTACACATGCATATACAGTGGGGATAGTAATTGTATTTGAGTCACTGACGATTTTGCAAGTTTTCCTACTTACAAAGCATGTAGAGGTCTGTAATTTTTATCATAGGTACACTTCAACTGTGAGAGACGGAATCTAAGACAAAAATCCAGAAAATCACATTGTATGATTTTTAAGTAATTAATTTGCATTTTATTGCATGACATAAGTATTTGATACATCAGAAAAGCAGACCTTAATATTTGGTACAGTAACCTTTGTTTGCAATTACAGAGATCATACGTTTCCTGTAGTTCTTGACCAGGTTTGCACACACTGCAGCAGGGATTTTGACCCACTACTCCATACAGACCTTCTCCAGATCCTTCAGGTTTCGGAGCTGTCGCTGGGCAATACGGACTTTCAGCTCCCTCCAAAGATTATCTTTTGGGTTCAGGTCTGGAGACTGGCTAGGCCACTCCAGGACCTTGAGATGCTTCTTACGGAGCCACTCCTTAGTTGCCCTGGTTGTGTGTTTCGGGTCATTGTCATGCTGGAAGACCCAGCCACGACCCATCTTCAATGCTCTTACTGAGGGAAGGAGGTTCTTGGCAGAGATCTCGCGATACATGGCCCCACCCATCCTCCCCTCAATTCGGTGCAGTTGTCCTGTCCCCTTTGCAGAAAAGCATCCCCAAAGAATGATGTTTCCACCTTCTTGGGGTTGTGCTCATCCTTCTTCTTCCTCCAAACATGGCGAGTGGAGTTTAGACCAAAAAGCTCTATTTTTGTCTCATCAGACCACATGACCTTCTCCCATTCCTCCTCTGGATCATCCAGATGGTCATTGGCTAACTTCATAAGGGGCCTGGACCTTGCCTGCACTGCAGGATTTGAATCCATGACGGCGTAGTGTGTTACTAATGGTTTTCTTTGAGACTGTGGTCCCAGCTCTCTTCAGGTCATTGACCAGGTCCCACCATGTAGTTCTGGCCTGATCCTTTCCTCATGATCATTGATGCCCCATGAGGTGAGATCTTGCATGGAGCCCCAGACCGAGGGTGATTGACCGTCATCTTGAACTTCTCCCATTTTCTAATAATTGCGCCAACAGTTGTTGCCTTCTCACCAAGCTGCTTGCCTATTGTCCTGTTGCCCATCCCAGCCTTGTGCAGGTCTACAATTGTGTCCTTCCACAGCTCTCTGGTCTTTGCCATTGTGGAGAGGTTGGAGTCTGTTTGATTGAGTGTGTGGACGGGTGTCTTTTATACAGGTAACGAGTTCAAACAGGTGCAGTTAATACACGTAATGAGTGGAGAACAGGAGGGCTTCTTAAAGAAAAACCAACAGGTCTGTGAGAGCCGGAATTCTTACTGGTTGGTAGGTGATCAAATACTTATGTCATGCAATAAAATTCTAAATAAATTACTTCAAAATCATACAATGTGATTTTCTGGATTTTTGTTTTAGATTCCGTCTCTCACAGTTGAAGTGTACCGATGATAAACATTGCAGACCTCTACATGCTTTGTAAGTAGGAAACCTGCAATATCGGCAGTGTATCAAATACTTGCTCTCCCCACTGTACACACATTCTCATTCAAATAAATGGATACAAGAACACACACATACATGTAATAGTGCCAGACATGCACACAAACATATACAGTTGGCATTGCTGTTGTGATTTTAGTTGCCCTTGATGTCCTTTCTTTTTCTTTTCTTTTTGCAGTTTTTTTTGCATTGTTGTTTGCTGTTTTCTTCTGTCTTTCTCTTTCTTCTCTTTGATTCATTCTCTTGGTTGTTGGTGCACTGGAGGTTATTGGGGGTGGGGAATGGAATGAATTCTATTTTTATTTTTCTTCTTGGGGGGACTGTGGGAGGTGTCTCAAACGGTTGAGGGACAGCTATTGGGGAACTGTGGGGGGATCTTGGAGGGTTTGGGTTAACGTTTTTCACTGTTAATGTGCCCTTGAGCAGGGCATTCATCCTGGAGGCTTCTGTGTGTAGCTCTGAAGGGGAGTCTGTTGGATGACTGGTATGGTGTAGTTGTTGAGCGACTTCACTGCAAGTATATTGTATGTTTCGGATATTCAATTAAAACATATTTTTATTACATTTTTTATTAGTAATAGTCAACAGTATCAAACGCCTTCGACAGCTGATGATGTTTATGGTCTAAACAATATAGCACATCATCTAAGACAAGTGTAGCCACTGAAACAGTGCTTTGTCCAGGTCTAAACCCAGATTGGTGCTCATTAAGAATAGAATGAGAAGTAAAAAAGTTCTACGCTGAGAATTGGCCAGAGGCAAAATCTTTGGCTCGACAAGATAGCTTTGAAATTGGATGGCAGTTATCCAAGTCTGAAGGATCTCCACATTTGTGTAGGGGGAGGATTTATGCCATTTTCAAGATTTTAGGAATAACCCCAGAAACAATAAAATGGATAGGTTATTGATTCTGCAATAGTTTGGGCAGAAAGCTGCAGCAAAAAGGATCAAGTGAGTCAGCCCCAGTGGATTTATTTTACATTGATCTTGAATAAGAGGCTCCGAGTGGCGCAGCAGTCTAAGGCACTGCACTGCCCACTGGTTTGAATCAAGGCTGTATCACAACTGGCCGTGATTGGGAGTCCCATGGGGCAGCGCACAATTGGTTAAATAAAGGTTAAATATTTGTTTTATTTTTAAATAAGCCCCTTAGTACATCCTAGGCATCAAATGATTGAAATTATTTTTTCAAAATAGCAAATTTGGAGATTGCAGCCTGCCCATCTAGGGGAAATCACTCAGTTTTGCCTCAAGGACAAGACTCATCTCAACAAACATCAACCTGCTTAGGAGGCATTAGAAGGAAGACAACATGTATATAACTAATTGAACATCTATTGCAGGATAAGTCAATGTTAGAGTTTGCATAGCTGGCCATAAATGGATGTTATGTTTTACTTGAAGGGTTGGTAATGCAGGCTTCTTCAAATCCATTGCTTTCTACTACAGATAATAATATGATTAGGTTATATCTTCACATAAAACAAACAAAAGAGTCTTTCAGATTTTCAGTCATTCCAATTAATTTAATACCCATTGATCTTCAAAAATAGGACTTGGAAATATGGAAATATAGATTAGCCTAATTGTTTTACCTGAGAATAACTCAGAAATGAACTAATTAACCTATTCTGTTGTTTTTGATTTATGATTATGATGTTGTTGTCATGGAGGACTGATTGGGAATAATTGGGCTCATTGCTTCGAGTTGAAAAATAATTGCTGGTCTCGGAATGGCATGCTTTGAGCTCTACCGGAAAAGTGCTATTTGCATGTGACAAATGTATTTGGTGCATTTGTTATAGGCCTATTGTTTCAATTTCTGTAGCTGATTTTTTTAAACCTTTATTTATACAGGTTTTTCTCATTCAGATAACATCTCTTTTCCAAGAGACACCTGGTCCAATAGCAGCAGGGGGAACATTGTTTCAGACAAAACAACTTACATACACTAACACAACATTAAACAAAACAATAAACACAAATACAGTACAACAAAAACATTTCACGTTAAAAACACGAAAGTCTTGACTAAAAAGAGCTGGCCTAAAAACAATTACACTCATCTATGATATATACATCGATCAAGTGCTTAAACTCCAGTATTTAAACTGTTTAAGTCTATCAAATGTGTGTTTTGCTCTGTTTGCTTCCATTTGGTTCTTAAATGGTTAACGGTTTCTGTAGAGGCTACACCTCTGGTTGATTGATAGGCAACTTAAACATCTTCAATTAACCATTACTGGGTACTTTGAAATTATATTATGTAAAAAATAAAAATAATAATAATATAAAAAAAATATATAAAAAACTTCACCGTAATTTGGGCTCTTTATGGACTTCTAACCACTCTTTTTAAATGTAGAGCCGATTGACACACCAGTGCATCAATCTAAGTAACATAATACAAAAAACCACTTCTGCATCTGCGGTGAAAGGCGGGAGAACTAGAGCGGTGTTTTGTCAGACATCCCGAAATTCGGTCTTCTCACAAAAACATCTCCAGAGTCTGAACGGTTTGACGTGAAGTGTCACGGGACTCATCTCAAGACGGTACCATTGATGTGCCAACTCCTGTTCGTAGCATCTGAACCATTTGGGCTACAAACTAATGTGTCACTGTCACGTTCTGACCTTAGTTCCTTTTTTATGTGTTTATTTTAGTTGGTCAGGGCGAGAGTTGAGGTGGGCATTCTATGTTGTTTTTCTATGTTTTGTTCTGTTGTTATATTTCTATGTGTTTGGCATAGTATGGTTCTCAATCAGAGGCAGGTGTCAGTCGTTGTCTCTGATTGGGAGCCATATTTAGGTAGCCTTATTTTTTTATTGTGTATTGTGGGTGGTGTTATTTTCTGTCTGTGTGTTCCACACGGAACTGTTTCGGTTTTTGTTATTTCACGTTGTTATTTTGTATTTTTCTGTGTTCTATTAAACGTATCATGAACACTTACCACGCTGCGCATTGGTCCTCTGATCCTTCCTACTACTCCTTGTCAGAGGAGGAAGAAGACCGTTACAGTCACAGGACTCTTCTGATGGTAAACGGTAACATCTTTTTTTAAATGGAATTATGAAGGTTGTTTTGTTCCTATCCAAAATATTTATTTCCTGAACTTTCTTATATCTCCTAGTTATAGGATGAACACTATTTTATTAATACCTGAAGGGATTCTGAAGGGATTCTCAATCAAATATCTAAATGATCCATAGTATGACCATCTTAAAATAATTCCATATGTCAGCTGGGAACCCGTCCCCCAACAGCTTAGACTTTTAAGAATTAAACATGTGTTTTAGCTTAAGACTTCTGGGTTGTACCATTGGATTCGTCCATTAGTCTTTGTGTTTAACGGCGGCTGAGCTAGAGTGGTTTTTGTGAGACAAGGGTGGATCCTGAAGGGGCTTGGAGTCAAGACTTTTTACAGAAATGTCTGTAGTGTCTGAATTGTTTGAGCTACAAACTATTAAAGCTACCCATGAAAAGATGAGACTCTCACGAACACACGTATGCAATACTGTAATAAGCTGTTACAAACACCAAACTCCACACAGTTGTCACTGACTAGCTGGATATTAATTTCCCAGTGAGCAAACAATTTCTTTACTTACAGCATTCAAATAAATACGTTTTTATCAGTTTTTTTGCCTTGACTGACAATTGATTTTATTGACATTTGTCAATAAAACTCATATGAATGGAACTGTTAATGTGAAATTGTTTAGTGTTCTACTTGTAGCCCCAGTTGTCCTGAAAAGAAAATGCTGAAACAATTCATTGTGAGGCTAAATATAAGAGCTGGAGATGCAGCTAAATGCAAGTCAGATAAATGAAACGCTGACTTTTAGGGTTCATTTTTCGAGATTAATAATGGTACTGTCCACAATACAACAACATTAATAAAAATACATGTAATTTTGTCCTTCAAACATTTAAATTGAAATTCTGTAGAATTCCATTAACTCCTATGGAGGACTGCTTCTACTGGGGTGAGCCAATATGGTCGAACGGAGGCTTCAAAGTCTCTCAATGTCCAATACAGAGCAATCCAGGGTTTATATACAATATATACAGTTGAAGTTGGAAGTTTACATACACCGTACCCAAATACATTTAAACTCAGTTTTTCACAATTCCTGACATTTAATCCTAGTAAAAATTCGCTGTATTAGGTTTATTTTCAGAATGTGAAATGTCAGAATAATAGTAGAGAGAATGATTTATTTCAGCTTTTATTTCTTTCATCCCATTCCCAGTGGGTTAGAAGTTTACATACACTCAATTAGTATTTGGTAACATTGCTTTTAAATGGTTTAACTTGCGTCAAACATTTGGGTAGCCTTCCACAACCTTCTCACTATAAGTTGGGTGAATTTTGGCCCATTCCTCCTCACAATGCTGGTGTAACTGAGTCAGGTTTGTAGGCCTCCTTGCTCGCACAAGCTTTTTCAGTTCTGCCCACAAATATTCTATAGGATTGAGGCCTGGACTTTGTAATTGTCACTCCAATACCTTGACTTTCTTGTCCTTAAGCCATTTTGCCACAACTTTGAAAGTGTGCTTGGTGTCATTGTCCATTTGGAAGACCCATTTGCAACCAAGCTTGAACTTCCTGACTGATGTATTGAGATGTTGCTTCAATATATCCACATAATTTTCCTTTCTCATGATGCCATCTATTTTGTGAAGTGCACCCGTCCTTACTTCAGCAGAGCACCCCTTCAACAGCATACCACCCTGCATACCACTGCTGGCTTGCTTCTGTTGCTAAGCAAGGTTGGTCCTGGTCAGTTCCTGGATGGGAGACCAGATGCTGCTGGAAGTGTTGTTGGAGGCCAGTAGGACGCACTCTTTCCTCTGGTCTAAAAAAATATCCCAATGCCAATCCCAGTGCTGTCTTTCGGATGGGACGTTAAACGGGTGTCCTGACTTTCTGAGGTCATTAAAGATCCCATGGCACTTATTGTAAGAGTAGGGGTGTTAACCCTGGTGTCCTGGCTAAATTCCCAAATCTGGCCCTCAAACCATCACGGTCACCTAATAATCCCCAGTTTACAATTGGCTCATTAATCCCCCTCCTCTCCCCTGTAACTATTCCCCAGGTCGTTGCTGCAAATGAGAATGTGTTCTCAGTCAATTTACCTGGTAAAATAAAGAATAAATAAATCAAATACAGCATGATACTTCCACCCCTGTGCTTCACGGTTGGGATGGTGTTCATTGGCTTGCAAGCCTCCCCCTTTTTCCTCCAAACATAACGATGGTCATTATGGCCAAACAGTTCTGTTTTTGTTTAATCAGACCAGAGAACATTTCTCCAAAAAGTACAATATTTGTCCCCATGTGCAGTTGCAAACCTTAGTCTGGCGGTTTTGAGCAGTCGCTTCTTCCTTGCTGAGCGGCATTTCGGGTTATGTCGATATAGGACTCATTTTACTGTGGATATAGATACTTTTGTACCTGTTTCCTCCAGCATCTTCACATGGTCCTTTGTTTTTGTTCTGGGATTTATTTGCACTTTTTGCACCAAAGTACGTTCATCTCTAGGAGACAGAAAGCATCACCTTCCTGAGTGGTATGACGGCTGGTGGTCCCATGGTGTTTATACTCATGTACTATTGTTTGTACAGATGAACATGGCACCTTCAGGCTTTTGGAAATTGCTCCCTAGGATTAACCAGACTTGTGGAGGTCTACATTTTTTTCTGTGATCTTGGCTGATTTATTTTGATTTTCCCATGATGTCAAGCAAAGAGGCACTGAGTTTCAAAGTAGGCCTTCAAGTAGGCCTTCACTTTTTTTTCTGTGATCTTGGCTGATTTATTTTGATTTTCCCATGATGTCAAGCAAAGAGGCACTGAGTTTCAAAGTAGGCCTTCTACATCCACAGATACACCTCCAATTGACTCAAATGATGTCAATTAGCCTATCAGAAGTTCCTACATTTTCTGGAATTTTCCAAGCTGTTTAAAGGCACAGTCAACTTAGTGTATGTAAACTTCTGACCCACTGGAATTGTGATACAGTGAGTCATAGGTGAAATAATCTGTCTGTAAACAAAATTGGAAAAATTACTTGTGTCATGCACAAAGTAGATGGCCTAACCGACTTGCCAAAACTGTCTCGACTTCCGCCGAAGTTGGTTCATCTCCTAGTCGGCCGGCGATTGACAGACGGCGTCGCCGGTCTTCTAGCCATCATTAATCCACTTTTAATTTTCCATTTGTTTTGTCTTGTCTTCCCACACAATTCCATCATTACATGTTGTGTATTTAACCCTCTGTTCCCCATGTCGTTGTCCAGAATTGTTTATTGTAAGTGCTTGTGCACGTTATTCTGCTGTGCGCCAGGTTTTTTACCCATGGTTTTGATTGTTCTGTTTTACGGTGATTTTTGTTATTAAACTGCGCCGTTGTAACACAGTTTTTGCTCTCCTGCACCGGACTTCTCTGCCGCCAGTACGCACCCCTTACAAAAACTATAGTTTGTTAACAAGAAATTTGTGGAGTGGTTGAAAAACGAGTTTTAATGACTCCAACCTAAGTGTATGTAAACTTCCGAATTCAACTGTCAGACTCTCAGTCGGAAGAAATGTAAACTTGTGCCTTTTTTGAAATCCAATGAATGTAATTGAGAAAACCAAAAGGAGTAAAGCATATTGTTTTGCAAACATCCTTTCTGAATTTAAAAGTTATCCTAAAAGTAATCATCTAGATTTTCAAAACTATCTGTAATCCGATAACAATATTTCTGTTGGTAACGTAACGTATTACAGTTACCGTTTTTTGTCATCTGTTGTATACATCTTCATAATGTATTGTCTTTGCTATTTCTGTCTCAAATGTGTTGTGATTTTCAAGTTCATGTTGTACCGTTTATTAACCGAGTTGGAAAATTTGTTGACATTAGGCTAGCTACATTAGTGAATGATATATGATGGAGAATTGCTAGCAAGCTGGCTTTACCACCCTGTGTTTTTACTAGCTAAAATAGTTTTTACTTTGAGTCTGAAATTGGGAATCGAATTTGAATCTCCTTATTTCTCCTGGTTACTCTATTGTCTGCAAAGGTTGTTATATTGTAACTGCAACATAATTAAAATGTCACTTCACTTTACAGTAAGTTGCTTGCTCCTGGATAAGTGCATTGTGAATACATATCTAACCCTTGTAACATTGTAATTACAGAGTTGGGGGTTAAAGATTGTTACGTAAGTACAATTTGTTTTCCTCTCTCCTAATCTCTCCCCATGAAGCTAATGTCTGCAAAGGTTGTTACATTGTAAGTGTATAGTAATTATAAAGGTTATACCCTACAGGGTTTCACTTTACATTAAGATGTTTGCTCCTGGGTAGGTACATGATAATTAGAAATATATTGTACCCAACTACATTGCTGTTAACACAGTTATTACTGTGTTAGTTGCATACTAATAGGGGCAACTTAATGTAAAGTGCTATCATTTTAGTTAATCTCAGCCCACTTGAATCTCCCTCGCGACTCTCTACAAAATGAGCTCTTAAGCAGATACAGCAGATACTTCTCTATTTGTTTTTGTCGCACTGTTTGCTTTATCTTGGCCAGGACGCAGTTGTAAATGAGAATTTGTTTTCAACTGGCCTACCTGGTTAAATAAAGGTGAAATTTGTATATATATATTTTTTTCTCTCTGAGTTTGCTTGATTTGCTTTTGTTTGTTTTCTTCCTCAGTTGGGTCTGTCCCCTACTGATTGCCTCAACACATTTGGTGGAGAAGAGGCTTGTCTTAATTGGGCATAAGTGGGATTTGTTTTGGCTGCACGCGAGAGGAATAACAGACTATGCGTTTGAGAAGTAAAGACCATCTGGTCCCAAAGGAACCTGGGAGTTGCCAGACGCAGCTGACAAGAAACAACAGAAACTCTGTGCTGGGATTCTCCCACTCTCTCACACACATGCAGAAGAATCAGCAGCAGCATCATGCCCAATCATTTGTCATGTCATGTGTCTATGTAATCGACTCCAGAGGGTCTTACATGGTAATTAAACAGGTTTCCTTCATACATGTGTTTCTCAGGGCATGTAGCTATGATGCAATGTAATCAATAAATAATCATGTACATTTTCAGGCACAAACAAGATGTGAACAGTGTTTAGCTTTTGTAGGCTTTAATTTTGTACATGGACAAATTGTTCTGGCTTATGTCATTTTCAACATACTTTCTCCAAACATCAATGTTGAATGTGTGGTGGTGAGGCTGGAAAGAGAAGAGAGATGTGTAACGGCGTTCTTCTGTTGAAGGAGGAGCGGACCAAAATGCAGCGTGGTTTTACTCATGTTTATTGATGAAAATAGACTAGACATGAAATAACTGAAATGTACAAAACAACAGACGGAAACGTGAAAAAACTATACAGCCTATCTGGTGAAATTAAACACAGAGACAGGAACAATCACCCACGAAACACTCAAAGAATATGGCTGCCTAAATATGGTTCCCAATCAGAGACAACGATAATCAACTGACTCTGATTGAGAACCACCTCAGGCAGCCATAGACTACGCTAGACACCCCACAAAACCCCAAGACAAAAACACACCACAATAACCCATGTCACACCCTGGCCTGACCAAATAAATGAAGATAAACATAATATATTTCGACCAGGGCGTGACAGAACCTCCCCCCTAAGGTGCGGACTCCCGGACGCACATCAAAACAATAGGGAGGGTCCGGATGGGCATCTGTCCATGGTGGCGGCTCCGGCTCCGGCGCGGGACGTGGACCACACTCTATAAATGTCTTAGTCCCCCACCTCGCGTCCTAGGATAGTCCACCCTCGCCGCCGACCATGGCCTAGTAGTCCTCACCCAGAACCCCACTGGACTGAGGGGCAGCTCGGAACTGAGGGGCAGCTCGGGACTGAGGGGCAGCTCGGGACTGAGGGGCAGCTCGGGACTGAGGGGCAGCTCGGGACTGAGGGGGTAGCTCGCGACTGAGTGGCAGCTCGCGACTGAGTGGCAGCTCGGGACTGAGGGGCAGCTCGGGACTGAGGGGCAGCTCGGGACTGAGGGGCAGCTCGGGACTGAGGGGCAGCTCGGGACTGAGGGGAAGCTCGGGACTGAGAGGTAGCCCAGCACTGAGAGAGAGCTCAGCCAGGTAGTTGGATCCGGCAGATCCTGGCTGGCTGGCAGTTCTGGCAGATCCTGGCTGACTGGTGGATCTGGAAGAGTCTGGTTGACTGGCAGATCTGGAAGAGTCTGGCTGACTGGCAGATCCCGGCAGACTGACGGCTCTGGCTGCTCCATGCTGACTGGCAGCTCTGGCTGCTTCATGCTGACTGGCAGCTCTGACTGCTCCATGCTGACTGGCAGCTCTGACTGCTCCATGCTGACTGGCGACTCTGGCTGCTCCATGCAGATTGGCAGCTCTGGCTGTTCCATGAAGACTGACAGCTCTGGCTGCTCCATGCAGAGTGACAGCTCTGGTTGCTCCATGCAGGCTGACAGCTCTGGCTGCTCCATGCAGGCTGACAACTCTGGCTGCTCCATGCAGGCTGACAGCTCTGGCTGCTCCATGCATGCAGGCTGACAGCTCTGGCTGCTCCATGCAGGCTGGCATCTCTGGCTGCGCTGAACAGGCAGGAGACTCCAGCAGCGCTGTAGAGGAGGAAGGCTCTGGCGGCGCTGAACAGGCGGGAGACTCCGGCAGCGCTTTAGAGTGGATGGCTCTGGCTGCGCTGCACAGGCGGGAGACTCCAGCAGCGCTGTAGAGGAGGAAGGCTCCGGCTGCGCTGAACAGGCGGGGAACTCCGGCAGCGCAGGAGAGGAGAAAGGCTTGGGCAGCGCTGAACAGGCGGGAGGCTCCAGCAGCGCAGGAGAGGAGAAAGGCTCTGGCAGCGCTGGAGAGGCGAGGAGCACTGTAGGCCTGTTGCGTGGTGCTGGCACTGGTGGTACTGGGCCGAGGACACGCACAGGAAGCCTGGTGCGGGGAGCTGCCACCGGAGGACTGGTGTGTGGAGGTGGTACAGGATAGACCGGACCGTGCAGGCGCACTGGAGCTCTTGAGCACCAAGCCTGCCCAACCTTACCTGGCTCGATGCCCACTCTAGCCCGGCCAATACGAAGAGCTGGTATGTACCGCGCCGGGCTATGCACCCGCACTGGAGACACCGTGCGCTCCACAGCATAACACGGTGCCTGCCCGGTCTCTTTAGCCCCCCGGTATACACAGGAAGTTTGCGCAGGTCTCCTACCTGGCGTAGCCATACTCCCTGTGAGCCTCACCCCAATAAAGTTTTGGGGCTGACTCTCGGCTTCCTTCCGCACCGCCATGCTTGCTTCTCCAACTCCATTCTTCTATAACCCTCTTCGCACTGCTCCAGCGAATCCCAGGCGGGCTCTGGCACTCTCCCTGGGTCGACCGCCCACCTGTCTATTTCCTCCCAAGTAGTGTAGTCCCGATATTGTTGCTCCTGCTGCCGCTGTTGCTTCTCCTCATACCAGCGCCTCTCAGCTCTCGCCGCTTCCAGTTCTTCTTTGGGGCGACGATATTCTCCAGGCTGATCCCAGGGCAGGTAGTTTACCCCCGGTGATACGTTGTGCAGACCTCACTACCCTCTGGAGAGACTTACGGTTGTGGGTGGAGCAGTTGCCGTACCTCGTCGTTGTTGGTAATCAAGCCTACCACTGTTGTGTAGTCCGCAAACTTGATGATTGAGTTGGAGGCGTGCGTGGCCATGCAGTCGTGGATGAACAGGGAGTACAGGAGAGGGCTCAGAACGCACCCTTGTGGGGCCCCAGTGTTGAGGATCAGCGGGGTGGAGATGTTGTTTCCTACCCTCACCACCTGGGGCGGCCCGTCAGGAAGTCCAGTACCCAGTTGCACAGGGCGGGGTCGAAACCCCGGGTCTCAAACTTGATGACGAGTTTGGAGGGTACTATGGTGTTGAATGCCGAGCTGTAGTCGATGAACAGCATTCTCACATAGGTATTCCTCTTGTGCAGATGGGTTAGGGCAGTGTGCAGTGTGGTTGAGATTGCATATTCCGGTCTGTGCTATCAAAGCAGTCTTGTAATTTAGCATCTGCGTCATCTGACCACTTCCTTATTGAGTGAGTCACTGGTACTTCCTGTTTTTGCTTGTAAGCTGGAATCAGGAGGGAACAGTTATGGTCAGATTTGCCAAATGGAGGGTGAGGGAGAGCTTTGTAGGCATCTCTGTGTGTGGAGTAAAGAGAGTCTGGTAGAAATGAGGTAAAACAGATTTAAGTTTACCAGCATTAAAGTCCCCGGTCACTAGGACCACTGCCTCTGGAATAGCAGTTTCTTATTTGCTTATGGCCTGATGCAGCTATTTGATGCAGTCTTAGTGCCAGCCTCGGTTTGTGGTAGTAAATAGACAGCTATGTAAAATATAGATGAAAACTAAATAATGTGGTCTACAGCTTATCATAAGATACTCTACCTCGGGCAAGCAAAACCTTGAGACTTCCTTAATGTTAGATTTTGTGCACCACATGTTATTTACAAATACACACAGAACGCCACCCCTTGTGTTTACGGAGATGACTGTTCTATCTTGTCGATGGACTGAAAACCCCACCAGCTGTATGTTATTCATGTCGTTGTTCAGTCACGACTAGGTGAAATACAATATATTACAGTTTTTAATATCCCGTTGGTAGATTAGTCTTCATCCTTTTTATTATCCAATGATTGCACGTTGGCTAATAGGAATGATGGTGAAGGTGGATTACTCACTCCCTGTCCGATCCTTACAAGGCACCTCGATCTACATCCCCGATATCTCCAGCTCTTCTTCATGCGAATGATGGGGATTTGTGCTTTGTCGGGTGTCTGAAGTAAATCCTTCGTGTCCGACTAATTAAAGAAAAAATCTTTGTCCAGGACGAGGTGAGTTATCGCTGTCCTGATGTACAGAAGCTCTTTTTGGTCATAAGAGATGGTGGCAGAAACATTACGCACAAAATAAGTTACAAGCCTAGTCCTGGACTAAAAACTATTTCAACAGAGATCCATAGAGTTTGCTTTCTATTCCAGGACTAGGCTAAATCTGTTTCAGGGAAACTGGCCCTATAAATCATACATCAATGATACTACTGTATTTAGGGCTATATACTGTATAATTTGCGAAGTCATCAGCAGATATTGCTTCAATTCAACCCAGGGTTCAACTAAAAATGGACAACACATAATAGGTGTAGGGTTTCAAGCTTTGGTGTATGTCAAATTTAAGTTAATAACTGAATTTTTTGGGATTCATGTCTACATTTTAACCACAAATCTAAGTTAATGAAGCGAGGGGTTCCCCTACGGGAACTCCACCCCCCCGTTCAGCTGAAAAGGTGGCGCAGGGAATGCAAAAATATTCTTTAGAAATATTTAACCTTCACACATTAAAACCTCTTGATACTCCCCATCCCGGATCCGGGATCGTGAATAAAGCCTCAGGCTCATTAGCATAACGCAACGTTAACGATTTCTGAAAATCGCAAATAAAATGAAAATAATGCTCCTGCTCTCAAGCTTAGCATTTTCTTAACAACACTGTCATCTCAGATTTTCAAAATATGCTTTTGAACCATAGCAATTCACTAATTTGTGTAAGAGTATGCTAAGCTAGCTTAGCATTTTGAGTAGCATTTAGCACGCAACATTTACACAACCAGATAACCAAATAAATAAAATCATTTACCTTTGAAGAGCTTCGGATGTTTTCAATGAGGAGACTCTCAGTTACATAGCAAATGTTCAGTTTTTCCTGAAAGAATCTTTGTGTAGGAGAAATCGCTCCGTTTTGTACATCACATTTGGCTACCGAAATGAACCGAAAATTCAGTCACCAACAACTTCAAACTTTTTCCGAATTAACTCCATAATATCAACCGAAACATGGCAAACGTTGTTTGGAATCACTCCTCAAGGTGTTTTTTCACATATCTCTTCATTGATATATCGTTCGTGGAAGCCTGCTTTCTTCTCTGAATTCCATGGAAAAATACTTGCAGCTGAGGTTTGCGCACCAATTTCGGCGCAGGACACCGGGCGGACACCTAGTAAATGTGGTCTCTTATGGTCAATCTTCCAATGATATGCCACAATGCTGCAGACACCTTGGGGAAACGACAGAAAGGGCAGGCTCATTCCTCTCGCATTCACAGCCATATAAGGAGACAATGGAAAACGGAGCCTCAAAAATCCTGCTGATTTCCTGGATGCCGTTTCATCTTGGTTTTGCCTGTAGCTCACGTTCTAGGGCACGCACAGAGAATATC
>NC_088229.1:44136289-44223789 GCF_036934945.1 Oncorhynchus masou masou | reverse complement strand
GATGACAGTGTTGTTAAGAAAAGGCTAAGCTTGAGAGCAGGCGCATTATTTTCATTTTATTTGCGATTTTCAGAAATCGTTAACGTTGCGTTATGCTAATGAGCCTGAGGCTTTATTCACGATCCCGGATCCGGGATGGGGAGTATCAAGACTAATTAAATTCATGTTTACACTGTGTTCTAGTTACAAACCCTTAAAACCACAATCCTCTTCCTGTGAGGTGAGTCTACCGGTGTTACTTGCACAAGAGGTTGGTGTCACCTTAATTGGAGAGGACGGGCTTGTGGTAATGACTGGAGGGAATTATTGGAATGCTATCAAATACATCAAACACATGGTTTCCGTTTGTTTTATGCCATTCGATTTTACCCTCATTTTACCAGGTAAATTGACTGAGAACACATTTTCATTTACAGCAACGACCTGGGGAATAGTTACAGGGTAGAGGAGGGCGAATGAATGAACAGAACCCAAAATGTTGAAACTCCTAGAAACACTAGACACTAACACTCCTATCAACTTGTTGCAACGCAATCTAGCCCCGACAATAATGATGTTAGTTCTATGATGGTCATGTTTATCTGGCGTGTGGCACTGGCAGCACAGGAACCTCAATAAGCATGTCAACAACAAGCCAAAAACACACCACCAACTGGAATAGCCACAAAGACTGCATCTCTTTGATCCATCAGAGCAGAACACTTTGGTACAGACACCCCCAAACAAGACCCGAAGTGACAAATTATAGGATTTGCCACTTTCTCCAAGCAAATCTGAAGTGAAATATTGTGGTTTGTTTTTGCTTTGTTGTGTTGTTTTAATCTAGTAGGCTTTAAATGGCAGTCTCGCTGCAATATTAGAAACGGGGGTGAGGGTGCACCAAAAAACGGGGGCAGACACACACACCAGAAATGGATGTAGAGCTGTGATAGGAGAATTCAGCAAAGCTAAAGCCTCTGACAGTGAGAACATTACGGCAGTGGCAGAGAGACCACCAGCTAACACTTTTGGTTCCTTGGAAGTTGTGGGAACATATGTTTTTGGTGTCCCATCAGTTCTGGGAAGAAAGCCGTATGTTTCCTGATCGGTAAAACTGAAACGTTTTTTTAAAGTTCTGAGAACGGGAGTGAAAATTTCGCCTCTTCTGGGAATGTTTATTTTTAGGTTGCAGGGAGGATCTAAAAACGTTTTACTCTGGTTCCTTGAACATTTTTTTGGGAGGTTTTATTGATGCTCCTGGGAGGTTTTTAATTACTTCCTTAAAACTTTCACAGAATGTCCCAATAACACTCCAAACACAGAGAAGACACATGGAAATGAATTCTGAGGCATTAATCATGAAAATACATTTATTTTTATTGTGCCACGGCATATGTGAGATTCAAACCGATAATCTTCTGTTCTCTATCAATGGAATTAGTCTATTGCGCCAACAGAATGGGGCTAGCATGCCATGTTTTTTTACTCATACAAATCAGTTCATTTTAGTCTATTCAAACAGACCCTATTTCAAATGAAACAAGCACTCATTAAGATCAGGTGTGGTCAATTAGTGGCTGCATCAAACTCACCTGGACACAATTTACAAGAGTGGATAGAGTTTTGTTGATGCTGAGAATGAAATGTATACACAATAGAAAGAAGAGTGGGAGGCCCCGGTGCACAACTGAGCAAGAGGACAAGTACATTAGAGTGAGGTGTCTGTTTCACAAACTAGACACAAGTCCTCAAATGTCAGCTTCATTAAAGAGTACCCCCAAAACACCAGCCTCAACCTCAACAGTGAAGTGGCAAATCCGGGATGCTGGCCTTCTAGGCATAGTTGCAAAGAAAAAGCAATATCTCAGACTGGCCAATAAGAAGAAAAGATGAAGATGGGCAAAAGAACACTGGACAAATGAACTCTGCCTAGAAGGCCAGCATCCCGAAGTTGGCTATTCACTGTTGATATTGAGACTAGTGTTTTGTGGTACTATAACTTCAATATGCTCTTTACATAAATAAGACCTACTCCATTTTTAACAGCACATTACTCAACACTCATTTCACCTATGGTAGGCCTACAGTATATTAAAAAGTGTTTTTTTCAATGACGTGACTCTCCGCCAATAATTACATTTAGAGGATTGGAGAACTCTAAATTATTATCTAAGTGGCATTTTCCGTTAGGATCTGTGAGAATATCTGAGAATATCTAAGGGGCTTTTATATAATTCTAAATTAATTAATAATAATAATAATTGCTTTGTTTAAAAAGTAATGAGATTTTTTAGATTTTGTTTTCATTTAACATTTAGTAAGAAAAAGGCCATTCTTGAACATGGGATGAGACATTCTCACTCATTTGTAAATAAAGTCAGTTTGTTATTTAGAATTATTTATTTTTGGAGAAGCCTAACTTGATTATTTAACAGACATCACTTGCTTAAATTCATGAAGATGATGAGCGATCGGCGATCTGTTGTCACGACTTCTGCCGAAGTCTTGCTGGCAGGATGTAGTTTTTTATTCCGAATATATGAATTACAAATCAGCCTTTATTTAATCATGTTTCTAGACTATTGCATAGTTACAATGTGTAATCATTGATGTCCCAGGAGCAGGAGTGGTAAACACTGTTGAAGTGTATAATTGTAATACATACATGCAGACACAGCATCATTCAAAGAATGGAGTTTGATACACCTGGTATTGGATATGACTGAAAATAAATTGCTAAATAGCGATTTGAGTAAATTAACTTTATGACAAAAAATATACACAATCGCTTGTCTCTACATTACATAACATATTCCTCTCAATTGTACATTTTTTGCTTGACTCGTTATGACGTTATAATTACTGAATTTGCTTCTACCATAATGTTTTTTCAGCCATCTTTGCTGAAGAAAGTCACCAGGGAGGGGTGGCTCGGGTCAAATTCGTCATTGGAACCACTCGATATGATTGGTCCTTGGGACCCAAATGCATAATGAGTGCTCTAACTCCCCCTTGTGGTGGTCTTGAGCAATGAAGCCGTGACGATGGTTACCGCTAAGTCGTGTGGTGTAAGCTCGCAACTTTTAAAGCAGGAACCACTATACATGGGAGAATACGGCAGGTTTTCTTGTCATAGTCTTACATTTTTAAGCATAATTTCTCTTTACTTGGTTTTTTGAGAAATTCTCATCACTTTACAAGATCCCTGTAACTCTTAAAGAGTGTGCAATTGTTTTTGATGCCATTCCCTCAGATGTTGCTCTTTTATTCAGCAACGTGTCAAGACCTGAGTCCGGTTGAATAAAATATCTTAAGCGTCCCCCTTAAGGGTTTACCTTAAGGAATAATTGTCCCTTACCGTTTGCCACAACTTTGGAAGTTTGCTTGGGGTCATTGTCCATTTGGAAGACCCATTTGTGACCAAGCTTTAACTTGACTGATGTCCTCCAAACATAATGATGGGAATTATGGTCAAACAGATCTATTTTTGTTTCATCAGACCAGAGGACATTTCTCCAAAAAGTACCATATTTGTCCCCATGTGCAGTTGCAAACCGTAGTCTGGCTTTTCCATGGCGGTTTTGGAGCAGTGGCTTCTTCCTTGCTGAGCAGCCTTTCAGGTTATGTAGATATAGGAATCATTTTACTGTGGATATAGATACTTTTGTACCCGTTTCCTCCAGCATCTTCACAAGGTCCTTTGCTGTTGCTCTGGGATTGATTTGCATTTTCCGCAGCAAAGTACGTTCATTTCTAGGAGACAGAACTGTCTCCTTCCTGAGAATTATTATGGCTGTGTGGTCCCATGGTGTTTATACTTGCGTACCATTGTTTGTACAGGTACCTTCAGGAAATTTCTCCCAAGGATGAACCAGACTTATGGAGGTCTACAATTTGTTTCTGAGGTCTTGGCTGATTTCTTTTGACTTCCCCATGATTAATCAAGGAGGCATTGAGTTTGAAGGTAGGCCTTGAAATACATCCACAGGTACAACTCAAATTATGTCAATTAGCCTATCAGAAGATTTTAAAGCCATGACATCATTTTCTGGAATTTTCCAAGCTGTTTAAAGGCACCGTCAACTTAGTGTATGTAAACTTCTGACCCACTGGAATTTTGATACAATGAATTATAAGTGAAATAATCTGTCTGTAAACAATTGTTAGAAAAATTACTTGTCATGCACAAAACTACAGTTTGTTAACAAGAAATTTTGGAGTAGTTGAAAAACAAGTTTTAATGACTCCAACCCAAGTGTATGTAAACTTCCGACTTCCACTGTATGTTCTTGAGTTAAATGGTAACTCATTAAATAAACTTTTCCTGTGGTGCCCCAAATTACCAATGGATTAATTGTTACATTATTCATTTAATTGAGTAAGATTTAAACATAGTAGATAATTATTTGATAAATTGCAGTCATCACATGAATTATATTCACACCAAGACACCCCATAATTCCTATCTTTGTAGGATATTCACCACAATCATGTATTCAATTGTGTATGTCTTATCAGGCATATAAGTTAACACATATACAAATTATTTTTCCAGCAGTTTGAACAACCAAAAAAGCACATGGAATGGGATATTTCAAGTCACATTTCAAACCACCTTTGTAGGCCATGTGACTTGTGTCTGAACAGTCAAATCTGATTTATTTGGCCTCAATTGGTTTTTAGACTGTTAGCTAGCAGTGGTCACTAACTAGCTAACCTCAAGTGGTTGCTAACGAGCTTGTTAATTGTTTATGAACAAATTAGAAAGCTTCCGAGCGAGGACTCATTTTGAAAGTTGGATCTTCTTTTCCTTGATGCTTTAAAAGCGTTCCTACCTTATTATTTTGAACTTTCAAAGCAACTGGAAAATGTCCATGGCAGGGCTTGCTACACACAGTAACTTCTGAGTTATGGGAAGCACAAGCACCACCACTCAGCCTACACCAATGCACACCCACCCGGTGTTACTATGAAAACTAGCATAGCCTTGTCAACAAATGATTGCTGTCTAAACACACAAATCCGATTTGGTCACTTGTAACTTGTTGTTTGGACAGTCAATAGTACAAAACAGATTTGAAAAACAAAACTGATCTCAGTAGTAAGGCCTGCAGTGTGTCAAAGGCTTTAGTTAGTCACGTGGCAAAGTCACTAACAGGCTATATCAACGGCGATGATAGGCTAATCGTGTTATAACGTTTGAGCCATGTCCAATTGGCCATGACTCAAACATGCAGTGCTCAAATATTTCCACGTTGAAACCAATAAAAAGATTGGCTATGTATAACTAGGCCTATTGTAGGGTTAGTGTATACTATTTAATAAACTATATTCAATGTCTAGGACAAACATCCATGACTCCTGGGAAAGAGCTCTTAGGCCTACAGTGGTTCTTCTGTCAAATGTTGCATCATACTGCAGCACACCTTGCAGAATTCTGTGGCATGTAATTTAAGTGTCAGACATTATTGCCATTAATGGCAGTTAGTGCTAGTTTGACCAACAGAGGGCATCTTTGAGAAGCATTTGACAGTTTTTCATTTTGGCTGTACTAGAGAATTGAAAACCTTTTTTTGTAAGAACAGTATACGGGATTGATTTTTAAGAAATGTATCTTAATTAATTTGATTATATTCCAAGAAAAACGATACTCTGTAAAACTTTAGAGTACTTAAGCGTTGAATACATTGCAAGTAGGGGGGATTTTCACACCTACAGTAGCCAAGCTTATTAAACGAATCGGTGGATAACAGATTGGCTCTCGGAACTCATTAACACGCGTTTCTCTCTCTCTCTCTCTGTGTGTGTGTGTGTGTGTGTGTGTGTGTGTGTGTGTGTGTGTGTGTGTGTGTGTGTGTGTGTGTGTGTGTGTGTGTGTGTGTGTGTGTGTGTGTGTGTGTGTGTGTGTGTGTATTTGATCCTCTCTCTCTCTTTCTCTCTCACATGCAGGCACACACACTTTCTGTCTTGACCTCTGAATGCTCGGCTATGAAAAGCCAACTGACATGTATTCCTAAGGTTCTGACCGGTTGCACGCTTTATAACCACTGTTTATGTTATTTGACCCTGCTGGTCATCTATGAATGTTTAAACAGCTTGAAAAATGATCTAGCCTTTATGGCCATGTACTCTTATAGTCTCCAACCAGTTCGTAAACTTTTGTATGACTAACATCTTTAGTGAGAGGTCTAATCCTTTAATATTTAATCATTTCTGCCCTCTGATTTCATATTCATTATATAAATAGGCCCATGTGAACATTCATCAGATTAATCGCAACATGTCGGCTTAACCGATTTAATTCATGAATGCATTACCTATTCTCTGTTTTCATTTACAGTACTGATGAACAGCTGGAGGCATTTTGTTTTTCACAAGCGTGGTTTTTTTAAGCATTGAATACATTGCAAGTTTGCCCATTTTGGCCTTTAGGCTATACTTTACAATAGGACAACTATATTTTTTAATTCGATAAAAAAAACTGTTTTAAAATGTATATGTTTATTAAGTAGTCTTGCTTGTCTCAAACAGCGCGAAACGGTGCTGAAATAGTTGACCACAAGCGGGTAGGCTATTGCTTCAAATCCTATTATAATAATTGGATGACTTTGGGTGTTCCAGTAAGCAACAATTTGTTGCCTTCATTAGCCTACTTTATTCCAATATTTTTGTCATTCAGTGATATTTATTCCCATGGTAATTCGTTATGGATCCATCCAGATGTGGTTAGAAAACAATGCATTTTGTGGCCTCGGTAAGATAGATTCACTGATGGTTGAAGATAATGAGCGATCGGCAAAGGCGACAATTGGGCAACAATTGGCAACAATTGTTATTATTTGACCATGCTGGTCATTTATGAACATTTGAACATCTTGGCCATGTTCTGTTATAATCTCCACCCGGCACAGCTTGAAGAGTACTGGCCACCCCACATAGCCTGGTTCCGCTCCAGGTTTCTTCCTAGGTTTTGGCCTTTCTAGGGAGTTTTTCCTAGCCACCGTGCTTCTACACCTGCATTGCTTGCTGTTTGGGGTTTTAGGCTGGGTTTCTGTACAGCACTTTGAGATATCAGCTGATGTACAAAGGGCTATATAAATACATTTGATTTGATTTGATTTAGGTAGAATAATGTCGGCTGCAAACATGTTACAAATATTTAGCAAATATGGGGCAGGCTATTTAACGAACTGACATTTAAATTGGTGTTCATGACAACGTAATACATAAAAGACCGTAACTACACAACTTGAAGTAACCACATATTTAGCCATTGAGCATGTACTGATTGGCCAGTGAAGAGCCAAGCATCGACACACCCACAAATTGTTTATTCATCAAAACCCAGCCCTTTCATGCCACCGTCAGATACTGTGGGCATATTTCCAGTTGTGGAAATAGCTAAAATATACTGAACAACAATATAAACGCAACATACAACAATTTCAATAATTTTACTGAGGAAATTGAATTATATTCATTGGGCCCGAATCTATGGATTTCACTTGACTGGGAATACAGATCTGTTGGTCACTGATACCTTTAAAACAGTGAGCCTCCTGACAGGTTTGGCATATCAAGAAGCTGATTAAACAGCATAATCATTACACAGCTGCACCTTGTGCTGGGGACAATAAAATGCGAAGTTTTGTCACACAACACAATGCCACAGATGTCTCAAGTTTTGAGGGAGCGTGCAATTGGCATGCTGACTGCAGGAATGTCCACCAGAGCTGTTGCCAGATAATTTAATGTTAATTTCTCTACTATAATCCGCATACAACATCATTTTAGAGAATTTGTCAGTGTGTCCAACCGGCCTCACAACCGCATACCGCGTGTGTGGCATTGTGTGCGAGCAGTTTGCTCATGACGACGTTGTGAACAGAGTGCCCCATGGTGGCAGTGGAGTTATGGTATTGGCAGGCATAAGCTATGGACAATGAACACAATTGCATTTTATAGATTTCAATTTCAATGTTCAAAGATACCATGACGAGATCCTGAGGCCCATTTTCATGCCATTCATCCACCATCATCACCAAATGATAATGCATGGCCCCATGTCGCAAGGATCTGTACACAATTCCTGGAAGCTGAAAATGTCCCAGTTCTTTCATGGCCTGCATACTCACCAGACATGTCACCTATTGAACATGTTTGTGATGCTCTGGATTGACTTGTACGACAGCGTGTACCGCCAATATCCAGCAACTTCACACAGCCATTGAAGAGGATTGGGACAACATTCCCCAGGCCACAACAGCTGCATATCTGTATTCCCGGTCAAGTGAAGTCCATAGATTATGGCCTAATGAATTTGTTTCAATAGTCTGATTTCCTTATATGAACTATAACTCAGTAAAATCTGAGAAATTATTGCATGTTGCTTTTATGTTTTTGTTCAATATGAATCAGATATGGTGATGGTCTTCTCAAAATCAAGTCGAGGCTAATTATAATCATCCTCATTATCATCTGTCACCTTCATCTTCTTGAAACCCATCATCATCATCACAAATGCTTAGTATGGAACACGAGAGCGCCTGATTTCATGACATCATGCAGGCATGCACACTTTGAATAATGCAAAGCATCAGAAGCATCACCACTCCAATCTCAAGGGCGAACACATCACTTTCCCAACAACTAACACAGACTACAGAGTGTTGGTCAATAAATACACGATCTCAGTACATTTTAAATTATGGACCTGTACCCTGCACCAGACTCATGATTACACTACATGACCAAAAGTATGTGCTCGCTGAACATCTCATTACAAAATCATGGACATTAACATGGGGTTGCGAAAACAGCCTCCACTCTTCTGGGAAGGCTTTCCACTAGATGTTGCAACATTGCTGCAAGGACTTGCTTCCATTCAGCCACAAACACATTAGTGAGGTCAGGCACTGATGTTGGGCAATTAGGCCTGGCTCGCAGTCGGCGTTCTAATTCATCCCAGAGATGTTCGGGGGGGGGGGGGGCAGTGCTCTATGCAGGCCAGTCAAGTTCTTCCACACTGATCTTGACTAACCATTTCTGTATGGACCTCACTTTGTGCACTGGGGCATTGTCATGCTGAGACAGTAAAGGGCCTTCCCCAAACTGTTGCCACAAAGTTGGATGCACAGAATCTCATTGTATGCTGTAGAGTTAAGATTTCTCTTCACTGGATCTAAGGGACCTAGCCTGAACAATGAAAACAGCCCCAGACTATTATTCCTCCTCCACCAAACATTACAGATGGCACTCTGCACTGAGGCAGTTAGTGTTCTCCTGACACCCGCCAAACACAGATACCTCCGTCGGACTGTCAGATGGTGAAGAGTGATTAATCGCGCCAGAGAATGCGTTTCCACTGCTCCAGAGTCCAATGGCGGCGAACTGTACACCACTCCAGCCGACACTTGGCATGGTGATCTTAGACTTGTATGCAGCTACTCGGCCATGGAAACCCATTTCATGAAGCTCCCGAAGAACTGCTCTTGTGCCGACGTTGCTTCCAGAGGCAGTTTGGAACTCGATAGGGAATGTTGCAACCGAGGACAGACCATTTTTACGAGCAACTTGCATCAGCACCTGGCAGTCCCGTTCTGTGAGCTTGTTTGCGGCTGAGCTATTGTTGCTCCTAGACGTTTCCACTTTACAATAACAGCACTTACAGTTGACCAGGGCAGCTCCAGCAAGGCCGACATTTGACCAACTGACTTGTTAGAAAGGTGGCATCCTGTGACGGTGCCACATTGAAAGTCACTGAACTCTTCAGGAAGGCCATTCTACTGTAAGATTGCATGACAGTGTGCTCGATTTTATACATCTGTAAGCAATGGGTGTGGCTGAAATAGCAGAATCCACTCATTTGAGGGGGTGTCCACATACTTTTGTATATATAATGAACAACACTATAATTAGTCTATGTCATGACCAGTTATCATGGGTTTTTGCATTAGAGATGATTTTAGGACAGGGCTATTGCATGAGAGCTATGGTCATGTTTTAGGGAGATTACCACAGGGATAGAACCAGGTGCTTTGTCAATTATTCCTTTGCTAAATCCCTTTAATCGTACATTTTTCCCCCACCATTCCAACGCAAAGCACACAGCAGGGATGAGAGTCCTGTTGTTCGGTTGTTGTTTGGATGAGAATGGATGTTAAAGCATCCGCATGACTGCAATGTGACCAAGTCAGGCGGGTGTTAAGAGTGGCGGTTAGCCTCAGAGAATCTAGATATATTTTGTAATGTCTCTGGATTACAAGCGAATTGTATTATATTATGTATTGGAACTTTTACATTACTGTGTAGTTTACCTATAAAATGGTCTGATGGTGAAGTAGACATACTCGGTATTCACATTCCAAAATAAATAATCTCTTTACAATACATTTTAATAAAATGTTATCCAAATTACATAAGATCTTGCTACCATGAAAGGAAAATACCTGTCTATTTGTGGAAAAATTACCCTGATTAACTCTTTAATCATATTCCAGTTGACCTATTTGCCTATGGCCCTGCCTACTCCTAACGACTTCAATAGTTTATCGGTTTTTTTTTAACTATATGACCAAAAAATATTCCAAGGCTTCAGTCATACAAAAGCTATTCCATGGCACATGGTTGATGAACTGATACACAAAACAGATTTTTCAATTTAAATGATTATACAAAATGATTGCAACCAACAGAATGTTATAAAGATGGTGGATACAACCATCCCAGCTCTGCATATTTTTCTGCAAAGAGACAGAATCTTTATATAATTTGTTTTGGTACTGTCCATATGTAGCTTGTTTCTGGTCGCAAATTCAGTAATGGCTGAAGAATTATAACATTTACTTAGTTAATGATAGTTAACTCTACAAATAGCACTGCTGGGTGATCTGAAAAGTCAGAGTCAACTGATCAATAATATAATAATACACAGCAAAAATGTTCAGAACTTTTGTGAAACAACACAGCACAGTTGAAAAATAAAATATATTGCAAATAGAAGTCAAAACTGGAAGGCGTTCAGAGATAGATGTGAGGGGTTGAAGGGAGCTGAAAAACAAGATAACTAATGTAAAATATACTGTGTCCATAAAATGTATATAGGTTCTGAACTTTTGCGAAACATCACAGCACAGTTAAAAAATATATGACAAATAGAAATCAAAACTGGAGGGTCTGCAGAGATACAGTTGAGGTTGGAAGTTTACATACACTTAGGTTGGAGTATTTAACACTTGTTTTTCAACCACTCCACAAATTTCTTGTTAACAAACTATAGTTTTGGCAAGTCGGTTAAGACATCTACTTTGTGCATGACATAAGACATTTTTCCAACAATTGTTTACAGACAGATTATTTCACTTATAATTCACTGTATCACAAATCCAGTGGGTCAGAAGTTTACATACACTATGTTGACTGTGCCATTAAACAGCTTGGACAATTCCAGAAAATGATGTCATGGCTTTAGAAGCTTCTGATAGGCAAATTGACATCATTTGAGTCAATTGGAGGTGTACCTGTGGATGTATTTGAAGGCCTACCTTCAAACTCAGTGCCTCTTTGCTTGACATCATGGGAAAATCAAAAGAAATCAGCCAAAACCTCAGAAAAAAAATTGTTGACCTCAACAAGTCTGGCTCATCCTTGGGAGCAATTTCCAAACGCCTGAAGGTACCACATTCATCTGTACAAACAATAGTACACAAGTATAAACAGCATGGGACCACGCAGCCTTCATACCACTCAGGAAAGAGACGCGTTCTGTCTCCTAGAGATGAACGTACTTTGGGGCGAAAAGTACAAATCAATCCCAGATCAACAGCAAAGAACCTTGTGAAGATGCTGGAAGAACGGGTACAAAAGTATCTATATCCACAGTGAAACGAATCCTATACCGACATAACCTGTGTCAGGACCCGGTTTCGAACCTGGGTCTCCGGAGTGAGAAACAGTCACTTAACCAACTGAGCCACGAATAGACAGCAGAACCCAGAAGATGAGGCAGACACAGCAGTACTTAAGACAGTGTATTTAATAAAGAAAAAGTCCTAAAATACAAAAAATGGCAAATCCAAAAGGTGGTAGGAAAAACACAAAAAGACCTCAAAAGAAACTCACCAAAAATAAACAAAAACAAAAAACAGAATACCACAAGAACTTCACCTGGGGCCTGTTGCACAAAACTAAGATAAGGGATTAAGCCAGGATATCTTGGTGATCCTGGCTCAATTGATCCGTAATCCGGTTGCACTAAAGATGGATAGGGGGCAGGAGGATATGTTATGGTATAAATTACCATGGAGATTTATTCTGTGGAGCTAGCCTGCTCCAGACCAGGCTAAATTCCAGGATCTATTTAATCTCATCCCTAATGTCAGTCAGCAGTCACCACAAATGGAAACCAATAGTTATTTCACTGCTCACTATACATTGTTATCACATAACTAGACCCACTGTTATTATTTAAACGTTTGTGATCATTAATTTCAATGATTTTGGATAAAAAATGATTTTTAGATGTTGCTATCATTAGATAATTTACAGTTTCCCATAGACTATAAGGCTATATATAAATTGATAGAATATTAGGGCCACAGAGGGGAAAAAAACAAGTCATAATATTGTAACCAGTTGTTTTAAAGGAGGACAGTTGTTAAAATGACAGATGTGGGGCATTTCGTGAAATTGTACTTCAGTATGGTTTCATAAACAAAGACATGCTGATGTGCCAGAATATTAAGTATCACATTGTCATAAGTATCAAAACTGTAAAAACAATATGTAGCTTTTCTGCAGAAAGAACCAGCCTCATAAATGTATGACTTTATCCTTTTTCTTCAGTGTGGCCCTAGTACTCTGTCATATAAACAAATACACATTCCATATGAATATAAAAACACAATGTGTAACATTATGTTCCTTTATTGAATAAGGACAAAACAAAGCAGGTAAACCATCAGCTCCTTTCGAAACTGAAGTCACAGTGACTCTACAAGATGGAAAGCACAGAATCCAAGCATATTATACAAAATGATATACACATTCAAAGGTCTGTATATAACACACCCTGCATGTCTGCACACTAAAATAAATGCAGGACAAATCCATACACATCAACTGAACAGACAAATGAATGGATGCAGTAGCCTCCCTGCAGCCTTGTATTACACACAGTATACCGCACAAACATCATAAGAGGCCAAATTCGTCAAAAAACGAACCCAAAAAAACCCAAATTCCTCTGCCACCGCAGGACATATTTAACCAAAATTGAAAGCACACATACTAACTAAAATAATTCAACACATATTGGTCCCTCAGCAGCCGACCACTGTCGTCATCAGGGAAGATTGCCGGATTGTCCCAGTCCATGGCTGGTGGCACTCTGGGGGCCCTCTCCTTCCTCAGGCAGGCCACATTGTGGAGGACAGCACAAGCCACAGTAATATCACATGCCCTAACAGGGCTGACCCTTAATTTGTGAAGGCAGTGAAAGCGTGCCTTCAGGAGGCCAAAGGTCATTTCAACTCTGGCCCTGGTCCTGGCATGGGCATGGTTGTAGGCCTGCTGTGCTTCCTGGGGGTCTGTGAAAGGTGTCAGGAGAAAAGGCTGGCAGCCATACCCCCTGTCTCCCAGCAACACACCAGAGAATTCACCTGTCAACACAAAATCTCATCATTACTACCTCATAAACACAGTGATATTCTTGACACAGCCATGATGGTTATAAATAGGGGTTGTGTGGCTTACCTTGTGATAGATTTCAGAGGCCCGAAAGATTCTGGAGTCATGGACTGAGCCAGGCCATTTTGCCACAACATTGCTGATCACAGTCAGCATTGCAGACCATCTGAAATCACAAGATGAGGAATATTACACCAATCAATGCACATCACTGGCAATGCAGAGTGTTCGTCAATGGACAATATCAAAAAGTTATGTTCACCTGAACATTAATGCTGTGAAAGGATTTCCTATTCACAAAATCGGCCTCATGGGCACCTGAGGGGGCTTTTATCCTTGTGTGTGCAGTCCACTGCACCAATGACATTGGGGAAACCTGTCACACAAAGTAATGAGTATCCTACTATGTGTTAACAGTTGTCCTGTAATTTGTAGATCCTCTTACCTGCAATCCTATAGAACTCCTCTTTGATGTCACAGAGTCTTCATCTCCTTCCCTGGCCACAGAAGACATCTGCTAATGCTTTGATAGCCAGACACACACTCCTTATTGTGCGGCAAATTGTGGCCTTGTTCAGCTGTTCTGCATCCCCCACTGAGTACAGGAAGGCTCCACTAGCAAAAAAGCGCAAGGCCACACAAACCATTTGCTCCACACTCAGTGCATGGCTCCGTGCAGTGCGGTGCTTAATCCTGGGACCCAGTAGTCTGCATAGATACCTGATGCCATCTGCAGAAAACCTGTATCTTTCATATAGATGGTCATCAGGGAAGGCCAGTGGGTCCAACCGGTCCCTGAAGACCCTTTCTCGCCTGAAGGCTCTCCTCAGAACAAGTGCTTCTTCATCCACCACATCTCGCACGAATGGGCATGCCATTGTCAGAGCAGAAAGGAACACACAATTTTGGGCCTTCATATAGGCTAGTGGCCACACCTGGTGCTGGGGGGTGGGCAAAAGAGGGCAATGCCTTATAACGATGACTTGGTTGTACTGATTGCTGGGAAAATAAAAAACCTTAGAAAGATGCCACCGTCCTGTGTGCTCACAATAAGAGCTCTTATGTCATGGCTCACTTGACTTTACGAGAATATACCTAATTTTTATTTTGAGCTGTGTCATCTTCTTGGAGCTGGGGAGGAAAGAAAAATAATGATTAATACATTTGTGTTACAGTTAGCATACAGTGTACATTGAAGGCATATCTCACCTCCCTCTCAAGTTTTTTTATTTCAAGGTCCAGTTTCCTAATTGTCCTCTTTTTTATTTCGGACTCCAGTGCAAGATTTTCCATCTTTTTCTTCTTGTACTGAATGTCTATGTCTGCCAGTTCTATTTGGCGCCGGAGGTGGTTGCCATACAACTTTCTGATAGCTTGTGAGCTCTGTGAACACAATACAATTAGCGCAGCTGGAATTTGGCAGGATGTGGTGTCCTTTTATTAATACGCACTATGTTGCCAGGCTGGTTTTCCCACTGTATAGCATCTGGGTCCTGTAAAATAAATTAGATTTTTTGATTTTGATGAGGACTCCTCACCATTGTAGAGTAAATAGTACTTTCACAGTCTTAACATGATACCTCATGCCTTCTGGAATCCAGAGAGATGGTCTCCTCCTCATCATCGTCTCCATCATGTGCTGTTGCTGCTGCACTGGGGCCTTCACCCTATCACATTTAATCGGATTCATATTGAAGCTAGTAGACAAGACATGCCAGGCCTACAGTATGCCTTTGATGGAGTACTCACTGGATCAGCATCGTCTGGTGCTTGTGCTGGTGGCTCTAACAGGAACACAGTGCTGCCAGACACTGCAAGGCAATAGGTAAACCAAAGTCAGACAGTCCAAATTGATTCAATATGAATGTGGTTGTATCCCATGTAGAGATGGAAGGACATACCTTGAATGAAGCGGGTGGCATCTTGGGAGGAACCTATGCTCGTCTCTTTCCCCCCAGGGATCCCCTCTAAGACGGGCCTGCCTTTATTTAGCTCCAAGGCCATGTCCTCTGCTGGGGTAAGGTCAGCCTTTGGTGACCCACCACCCGTGCCTTGTCTGTGGGTATTCTTTTTCACTGCTAAAACAGTACAGACAATGTGTGAGCAGGCACCTTCTGGGTACAATATATGCTTGTGCTTTGTTAAATATTAGTCAGGGACCATACCATTCTGCAGAATGTTCTTGTATTTGATTTTGACCTGCTGCCATGTCCGTTTTGGCCCGTTCATGTTTAATCTACACACACACACACACACACACACACACACACACACACACACTGCAAAAAAATACTTGGTATTTTTGTCTTGTTTTCAGTAAAAATATCAAAAAATGTATCATAGCTTTATACAGTGTGATGGAGTTACTTTACACAATTTCACTCATATCTGCAGTGCATTTCAATTAAATATTTAACCGTTTCATAATTACAGTACAACTACATTTTTGGAGATGTGAATTAAATATTTGAATTGTAATTGTGATGTTTCAGCGGAGCGGTGAGTGTGTAATTGTGCACTACTTACGCATTCAGGCGGTCTGCAATACTTTGCCACGCTTTTTCTCTTTGCTTTATCACTGTGGCGGTGTTGCCTTTCTTCTTAATTATATCTTTTACCTCCTCGTATGCCTCCATGAGGATTTGTGCTTCCGACGGGGAAAAGTACGCGGCTCTAGTTGCCATGGTAAATCAGCTAATCTGTGATCTGTGGCGGGGTCTATTTGAGTGAGCCGTGAGCGCGCACCTATCCAGGATTGGTTTCACCTGGCTTAATGAATCCGTGTCTGCTCATCCTGGCTTGGTCTTTGTGCAACCAATTAAGCCTGGACGCACATGTTTTGGCTTCATTGAGCTCAGCTGAGTCATTTATCCCGGATGTCTTAATTCTACTTTTGTGCAACAGGCCCCTGGAATCGACAAGAGCACACAGAACACTAGGGCAGGGTGCTAACATACAAACACAGAGCACAGAACTGAGGGAAACAAAGGGTTTAAATACAATCAGGGGAAACGAGACACAGGTGCAAATAATAATGGGGATCAAGGGAAAAACATAGGGACAAAAAGCACAATGGGGACATCTACTGACCAAAACCCGGAACAACCCTGGCCAAATCCTGACAACCTGAAAGGCTGCTCAGCAAGGAAGAAGCCACTGCTCCAAAACCACTATAAAAAAGCCAGACTACGGATTGCTACTGCACATGGGGACAAAGATCGTACTTTTTGGAGAAATGTACACTTGTAGCATCATGTTGTAGGGTTGCTTTGCTGCAGGAGGGACAGGTGCACTTCACAAAATAGATAGCATCATGAGTAGGAAAAATTATGTGGATATATTGAAGCAACATCTCAAGACATCAGTCAGGAAGTTAAAGCTTGGTCACAAATTGGTCTTCCAAATGGACAATGACCCCAAGCACACTTCCAAAGTTGTGGAAAACTGGCTTAAGGACAACAAAGTCAATGTATTGGAGTGGACATCACAAAGCCCTGACCACATTCCTATAGAAAATATGTGGGCAGATCTGAAAAAGCGTTTGTGAGCAAGGAGGCCTACAAACCTGACTCAGTTACACCAGCTCTGCCAGGACGAATGGGCCAAAATTCACCCAACTTATTGTGAGAAGCTTGTGGATGGCTACCCAAAACGTTTGACCCAAGTTAAACAATTTAAAGCCAATACTACCAAATACTAACTGAGTATATGTAAACTTCTGACCCACTGGGAATGTGATCAAATAAATAAAAACTGAAATAAATCATTCTCTCTACTATCATTCTGACATTTCACATTCTTAAAATAAAGTGGTGATCCTAACTGACCTAAGACGGAATTTTTACGAGAATTAAATGTCAGGAATTGTGAAAAACCTGTATTTTGCTAAGGTGTATGTAAACTTCCAACTTTAACTGTAGATAGGAGGGGATGAGCGTAGCTGAAGGACAGGACTGAAAACAAACAAAAGATAACTTGTTTAAAATATACTGTGTCCGTAAAATGTATATATTATGTTAAGCTGGAAGTTGAAGGCTAAGTGGTGTTGGCCACTAGTTTACTCCAATTAGGGGAGCGGAGGTAGGGTTAGCAGAAAATAATAAGGGGGGGGGCGGGGGCGGGCTGTCTCAAGGTTTTTCTTGCAGGTCTATGTCCCTAGAGTTGGAAAATGTGTGATAGCAGTAATGTTAGCTTTCTTTGTGTTATCACTCTTTTTGCAGCCCTCTTTTCATTTTCCCATAGGGATTTTACCCATTGTCACGCCCTGACCATAGAGAGCTGCATATTCTCTCTATGTTGGTTGGGACATGATAGTGACTAGGGTGGGTTATCTAGGTGAATAATGATCTATGTTGGCCTAGTATGGTTCCCAATCAGAGGCAGCTGTTTATCGTTGTCTCTGATTGGGGATCATATTTAGGCAGCCATTTCTCCATTGTGCTTTGTGGGATCTAGTTGCCTGTGAGCATTATATTAGCTTCATATTTTGTTTGTTCATTTTTGTTGTTTTGTTCTTTAAAGTTTTCTATTCCAAAATAAAGGATGGAAACATACCACGCTGCATCTTGGTCCAATCCTTATAACAATCGTGACACCCATTGACAAAAAATGGCAGTAAACAACAAATTATTGCTCACATATAACCTTAATCATATGTTATGTGATTCACAGCTATACATCAGACTAATTTTCATAATGTTCAGGTCAACAGAACTTTGACCTTTGACATCTAGGGTATATATCAGAATTACCTGTATAAATCACTTTTAAAAAGAAACCCTGATACATTTTTAAGTGGTTCTGAAAGGTCATGAAATGTTCAAATTATATATAACATAACCACCTTTGGAAATCAACAGTTACTCTTTAAAAATTGCAAATATTGTGCATTTACAATAGAATGTTATGCATTAGAATTGTATGGAACTGGGCAGCTATGTTTTAGGATTGTCACTTTGGTGATAGAGGCACCAAATTTCACACACAGCTCGGTCAGTGTTTCAAAAACATGTATAGACAAAAGATGGCGCCGACAGTGAGGGCTGCCTCGCTTCTAGTCCTTAGGAAATTTAGCAGTATTTTGTTTTTTTATGTATTATTTCTTACATTGTTATCCCAGAAAATCTTAAGTGTTATTACATACAGCCAGAAAGAACTATTGGATATCAGAGCGAAGTCAACTTCCCAGCACTACGACCAGGAATACGAATTTCCCAAAGCGGATCCTTTGCCCGCACCACCCAGGACATTTGAACTGATTCCAGAGGCCAACCCAAAACAACGCCGCTGGAGAAGAGAGAAACAGAGCGGTCTTCTGGTCAGACTTCGGAGGTGCGCACACCACCCACCGCTTCTGAGTATAACACTTGCTCCAGACCCTAGACAACAAGGTCGACAAAATCAGGGCAAGGGTTGCCTTCCAGAGAGACATCAGGGATTGTAACATACTCTGTTTCATGGAAACATGGCTCTCTCGGGATATGTCAGTGTCGATACAGCAACCTGGATTCTCAGTGCGTCGCACCGACAGGAATCAAAATCTCTCCGGAAAGAGCAAGGGTGTATGTTGCATAATTAACAACTCATGGTGTAATTGTAACAACATACAGGAACTCAAGTCCTTTTGTTCACCTGACCTAGAATTCCTCACAATCAAATGCAGACTGTATTATCTCCCAAGACAATTCTCTTCAGTTATTGTCACAGCCATGTATATCCCCACTTCTGTCTGATACCATGACAGCCCTCAAGGAACTTCACTGGACTTTATGCAAACTGGAAACTACATATCCCGAGGCTGCATTTATTGTGGCTGGGGATTTTTAACAAAGCACATTTGAGAACAAGGCTACCTAAATTCTGTTAGCATATCGACTGTGGCACTGGCGCTGGAAAAACACTGGACCACTGTTCCTCTAACTTCTGCGATGCATAAAAGGCACTCCCCCGCCCTCCTTTCAGCAAATCTGACCATGACTCCATTTTGCTCCTCCCTTCCTACAGGCAAAAACTCAAACAGGAAGTACTCGTGCTAAGGACTATTCAACACTGGTCTGACCAATTGTAATCCACGCTTCAAGATTGTTTTGAACACGTGGACTGGGATATGTTCCAGGTAGCCTCAGAGAATAATATTGACGTATAAGCTGATTTGGTGAGTGAGTTTATAAGGAAGTGTATAGGAGATTTTGGACACACTGTGACTATTAAAACCTACCCTAACCAGAAACCGTGGATAGATAGCCGCATTCGTGCAAAACTGAAAGTGCAAACCAGGTGACTGGGAATATGACAAAATACAAACAGTGTAGTTATTCACTCCGCAAGGCAATCAAACAAGAAAAATGTCAATATAGAGACAGAGTGGAGTTGCAATGTGGCAGGGTCTACAGACAATCACAGACTAGAAAAGGAAAACCAGCCACGTCACGGACACCGACGTCTTGCTTCCAAACAAACTAAACACCTTATTTGCCCGCTTTGAGGATACTACAGTGCCACCGACGCGGACCGCTACCAAGGACTGTGGGCTCTCCTTCTCTGTGGCCGAGGAAGACATTTAAACGTGTTAGCCCTCGCAAGGCTGCCAGCCCAGACAGTATCCCGAGCCGCGTCCTCAGAGAATGCGCAGACCAGCTGGCTGGTGTGTTTCCGGACATATTAAATCTATCCCTATCCCAGTCTGCTGTCCCAACATGCATCAAGATGGCCACCATTGCTCCTGTACACAAGAATGCAAAGTTAACTGAACTAAATGAGTATCGCCCCGTAGCACTCGCTTCTGTCATCATGAAGTGCTTTGAGAGACTAGTCAAGGATCATATCACCTCCAACTTACCTGTCACCTTAGACCCACTTAAATTTGCTTACCGCTCCAATAAGTCCACAGACGATGCAACCGCAATCACACTGCATACTGCCCTATCCCATCTGGACAAGCGGAATACCTACAGTGCCTTGCGAAAGTATTCGGCCCCCTTGAACTTTGCGACCTTTTGCCACATTTCAGGCTTCAAACATAAAGATATAAAACTGTATTTTTTTGTGAAGAATCAACAACAAGTGGGACACAATCATGAAGTGGAACGACATTTATTGGATATTTCAAACTTTTTTAACAAATCAAAAACTGAAAAATTGGGCATGCAAAGTTATTCAGTTGTATTGTATTAGTATAAAATAAGGGGACAGACTGAGAATGAAAAATGGCCATTGACTTTTTGACTCAGACCGGCCCGCCAAAACCCTCCCAGTGATTCACCACCACCCATGCCACACTTTACATAAACAAGATTACTGAACAATATTTATAACGATAACTTTAGTAAAATAGATATAAAATAGAACGAGGGGAAGGAGTTGCTCTTAGGAGGAGGCTGGCAAAAAGGAGCACATATTGGCACAATGGCACTGGCAGTAAGGTGGCAAGAATCTCTGGAACCATCTGATCAGTAAAATAAATAAAACAGGAATACAACCCTACCTCCTTAAATTAGCAATATCTGCAGCAGCTCCCTTCTCTCAGCAATGCCATCTATAACCAGGTCACTGTTCAGGGCCATTAAAACATCTCGCTCAGTAGCCATGAGCATAAAAGCCTCCAGGTGCTGTTCAGATAGATTGCTCCTGAGCCTACTCTTGATGAATTTCAGAGTAGAGAAGCTCCGCTCGCTACCTGGGTTACTGCCAGGGTAAGTAGGAACATGTAAGCAAGGCCCAGGATGTACTATGCGTCGGTCAATAGGTTGTACTGACTAAGAATACGATAGCAACACACTGGACAATCCTTGCAAGATGAACAGCTCTTTTTCACCATCTCCATGAGTCCATAAACTCCCATAGTCCTGGTTGTGTATTCTTCAAATCCCAATTGTTTTAACCTAGTCCACTATTCTGCCAGGCTCATGAGCTCCCTCTGTACATTGGCCACCGTTGCTCTGCTGTCAAATGTGATCAAACATGTGCTTTGTTCTTGAAGGGCTCCGTGGACGGCCACTGGCACTGGATGTTAGCTGACGGAGGTTTTTAGGGTCCAGAAGAGCCATGTCGGCATACAAAGTGCCATTACTCAGAAATCGCAGATGGATGCTATCTATAACTGTATCCAGAGTTTGATTATGGACACCAATCCTGTATTCACCCTTTTCGTTGACAGAGTGGCCTCTAACTCCAGGTCTGTTTCCTCATCCTGTTCCTGCAACTTCCTGTTGGCCCACTGAATAAATGAGGTGACCTGAAATATTCTGAGGAATATCTGAGCTGTAGGTATTGGTTCATACTTCAGCAACCCCTCAAAGTATCCTTGTGCCTTGACCCATGCAGTAATGTTGATGTTTTTCTGATCTTGTATGGTTGAAAGAGTGAGAAGGACATCAACATACAGACCCTCATCTGCATTTCCAAAAGCTCTAAATGCCTTCTCTGAGGCACTGTCTTTAGCCCATCAGCGTGTCTCTCAAATTGGAGCAAGACGTCTGTGTCTTGAGTCCTTGCTCTCCTTCTCCCAAATGTTCATCCTCTGGTAGGATTCACAGAAGAACACAGCTAGGTTGTTAATGAGAGAAAAAAGTGACCCACTTACCAAGACACTCTTTGTTGGGTCTGCCAAAACAAGGTTCAAAATGTGTGCATAGCACCACACATGCACCTGATTGGTGGACTTTGCAGAGAGCAGGGCAGAGAAGCTTTTATACTGGCCTTACATACTGGAGGCTCCATCAGTAGAATTGCCAAGGCACTTGCTGATGTCAAGCTTCATGTTTTCCAGTACTTCACTCAGTACCTGGAGAAGGTATTGGGGGCAGAGTCTCTCTAATCACTCTATTACCATCAATAACGTCATTACCACCATCCAACACACAATGCAGGCCACCATAGCAAGTGAAATCCAGGAAGCTGGTATGTTTTATGATAGAGCATTGATCTTGTGTTGTAATGTCCTGTGTAGTGTCAGTATGGACTTAAAACATACCATCTTCCTGGATTTCACTTGCTATGGTGGCCTGCATTGTGTGTTGGATGATGGTAATGACGTTATCGATGGTAATAGAGTGATTAGAGAGACTCTGCCCCCTCTTGACACAGTTTTTTGCATTTCTCTATGCAGGCAGTGAGATGCTCTTTTATCCACAGGTCATACTTTCCCAGCAGAATGATCATCTCTAAAAAGGTACCAAGTTGTCATCTAGCATATAAACTGCTTCAGACTGCATGCCTCTCTAGCTCAGACCCCTATTGCCTATGGCTTTAACAACATCTATAATGTGCTCTCGCACTTGCCTTCTTCTGCGCACTTGCTCTCTATGAGCAGGCATCTGACTGCCGATGAACAAGCTCTCAATGTTACCTTTGGAGGACCTTAGAAAGCAGGCCTCAGCATAACCTCTATGCATAATGCTCTTCTCATGCTCTTCCACTCATTGATGGATATGCTTCCAGTCTGCCTTTCCATTCATGAAAGGGTTTTTCTCTGTGGGCTTTGGAAATGCCAAACAAATGAAGCAGAATAAAGCATGGTTCTCTTCACGATATGACAGCCACTTCCTGTTGGTCACATCTTTACAAAAGAAAACCTTCTGCACCACAGACTTTTCACACTTTTGTTGGGGGTGGAAACTAAAAAACATAAAATAATAACAAATTGGGGTGGCAGTGGCATCCTGAGTCTGGCTCAATCTACATCTGTCCACTGCAGATGCACTATCCTCAACCTGGATGTGTCACGCCTGCTCCCGCTCCCCCTCCCTGGCGCTCGAAGGCGCCAGGCTCCCCAGCATTATGCACTCCTGCCACCATCATTACGCACACCTGCCTTCACCCTGTCACGTGCATCAGCGATTATTGGACTCAATCACCTCTGTCATTACCTCCCCTATATCTGTCTGGTTCCCCACTCTGTTCCCCGCTTCAGCATTGATTGTCTTATGTCCTTGTATACCCATGTGCTGACGCTGTTCCTGTCTTGTTTTATGTCTGTTCCTGATTAAATGTTTGACTCCACGTACCTGCTGCTCAACCTCGGTGTCGGTCCTTACAGGATGAGTAATTAGTACAAATTAGTATATTAGTATAATATTATAATATGAAATATAAAGTTTAATGGTAATAGTATAATGTTAGTATAATATTAATATATTAATTATATAATGTTAGCATATTCATATATTTTCATATAATAGTATACTTTAAACCACTAGTATAATATTAATTCCAATTGGACAATACAGCAGTTTAAGAAATACACAACCAACATTTAAAAATTTTGTAGGTTTTGTTCCGTCATTAATCCCTTCTGCAAGAAAAATGGTCTACATTGGTGGTTAGTCTCTAATTTGTTAATGCTAAGTACTAACTTGTCAATAATCATAACCATTCATGCATAACAATGAGTTCAACATTTCTAAAGTTTGCTGTAGCACGTCCTGCCCCATCCAGGCTGTGATTGGTCGGTTCATGAAAATTGACATTGACGAGCGCTTGTTTCAACAAAAGGCACCCGATATAGCTAAACAGCCAGCTAGCAAAACCCAAACATTGCTTATCTTATCCCTATTGTCTTCTGTCTTACCGCTTCAGCTGCAAAACCTTGACAAACAGTTTAACTGGTATTGCTGGGCTCAATGGGCTGCTCTCTCTGCTCTCTCCTCTCTGCTGCCAGTGCCTTCAGGCGCACTAGGCTGAGATGATTGACTGGTAAAGGCGCCAAATTAATAATTTGTTATTTTAAAACATTTGGCTGTATCAGCCTCAAGGGACTTCAACCTCTTCTCTCTTCGCTTTTTAGCACCACCTTTATGTTTTTTCTCTTTTGTTTGTCCATCTTTCTCCACTCCACTATTTATCCAAATGTCACCACTTAACAGAGATGGGAAAGGGGCGGGGCCCATGTAAAGTTAGAATGGACTGGACCAAAAGTAATTGGCTGGGAGAGAGAAGCTGACAGATGTAATACCCAACCACAGTGGCAGTGGGCCGGCAGCCCACTGGCCTGGCCAGTCAGACACACAGCCCTTGGTTATTTTTATTTAAGTGGGGGCTGGGGTTATTTATGTTTTGTGTTGCATTGCCCCCAATTGTCAAGCTAATGAAAGATAAGGGCCATATGTTTCGAAAGCCATATCGCAAACAATGATAATTGACATTTCTAAACATTAATTCTTAGGGATTGGTGTCCCATCAACGGGACAGTTGTAAATCATGCAGCGCCTTGTATCACGATCGCAGTTTTTAGAGAAACAACAAATGTCGGTACATATAAGTGTATTATGTGTATTAAATTCTTGTTAATATAACTGCACTGTCCAATGTACAGTAACTATTACTGCAAAAGGAGGTGAGCTCCTAACAACAAAACACCTTTTTCACCGCGAAAGGTTTGATAAATTCCCCTCTGAAGGTGAAATGTGCACTTACATTCTGAAATCTTGCTCTGATTTACCATCCATAGGGTCCCAGAGATAACTTGAAGTGTTGTTTTGTTAGATAAAATCATTTTCATATCCTAAAAAGGTCAATATATCAGGCAAGATTGATTTTGCATTTCCACTCATTCAATTTGCAAAGAAAGGATTCTGTGAAAATCGAACCCTAAACGTTGTTTCAACCAGTCAAATCACATTCGTATGTATTCTTCAGAGATCCTAGAACGTAACCAGACTTCACTATATCATTAGGGGTGTAGGACACCAAATTTGTTCAGAGAGCAACACCTTCATGGCACGCCAATGACGCGAGCGGTCTTTACTTGATCGACTCTAACCTTGTCAAATAAGCACCAATCGGGGTCAAACAAAGCTCCATAGATAGCCAATGATGTGGGCTTTATGGGAGTACCCTGTATCTGTTGTAAAATGTAGCTGCTAACCTTGTGCGACAGCATGCCTTTTCCTTTTGGACAAAAATCATATGAATATTCAGAGTTATGAAAACTGGTTGTTTTGCAAATGTTGAACTTATAATATGGCTACTAATACTGGAATTGCTAAATCAAAGTCCAAGTATACAGATTTGACAATATTCTTGCAGAAAAATGTAATATGAATGCAAATGTCACCTTCACGATTTGCCCAAATGTACCTGGGTGACTTCACACTAAATGTCATGTAATTCGCTCATACTTAAATTTATCCATCTGCACATACACTGTTGCCATCTTGTGAACACCATCGGAATTACAACCAGAGTGATGGCTAGAAGTGGAACCATTCTGTTGCATTTCAAAGATGGTGGTAGAAAAGAAACGGTCATTTTTTTCTTTGTATTTTCTTCTACCAGATCTATTGTGTTATATTCTCCTTCATTCATTCATTTGTTCACATTTTCGCAAACTTCAAAGTTTTCCCTTTCAAATGGTACCAAGAATATGCATATTCTTGCTTCAGGGCCTGAGCTACAGGCAGTTAGATTTGGGTATGTCATCTTAGGCAAAAATGTATAAAAAAAGGGGGCTAAATCAAAGTCCAAGTATACAGGATTGTAGTTCATATGAGGCAGTCATGGGCAAAGGTAATGGCCGAATACTGTTTGATAGCTAGGGTAGAAGTTTCCCTTATGCACAGATCTAGGATAAGTTTAACCTCTCCGATTCCTACCCTTTACTTTACGGGAGAAGATTGACATTTGACCTGAGATGCATGGGTGACTGAGAAACATGGGAAACTTCCTCCTAAGCTAGCCAAAGATGCCGGCTGATCCATTATGATCTTACTTCTCAGATGTAAACCAAAGTTTAAATGAATCAGGTTCTTCCATTTCATCTGAATGGCAAGAGACAGGTAATTGAATAACAACTTGGATGCTGTATCAAAATCTTACCTGGCTGAAAATCAGCAAACTGCAGATGTGTTGGTATGTCACAGCTCCATATTATCAATATTTGTGACCAAAATAATTATATGTACAACAAGGTAAATACTAAAAGGCCATTAACAAAAGCATACACAAACAAACACTGCCGAGCCACAAGTCCGAGAGGCTACTCCAGCCTGCAGTCACAAAGAGAGCAATGAGAGCAATCACTTTCTTATCTGTCTTGGCAAAGCACAGCACCTGGCCTGGTTGCTGCTTCCACCTAGGGATGGGGTGTGGAAGTGGAAAATTGACAGTATAACAATGGACCATATATCCTAACAACAAGATAAACCCAAAACTATGTCATATGTGACCAATTACAGGATCTGTGTTGTTTCACGCTAGTTCCTAATTCACAGTAACACTTTTCTTAAGGTATTTATAAACTGTGTGTTCACCATTTATTAATCATTACTCCCACATTTACAAAACATTTACTAATAATTAGTAAAGTATTTTTGCAGTCCCAAATCTAAAGTGAGCGGTATTTATATGTCACGCCCTGACCATAGAGAGCTGTTTATTCTCTATGGTGGTTGGGGCGTGATAATGACTAGGTGTAACGGTTTTCATGCGGTGAAAGAGAGTCGGACCAAAATGCAGCGTGTAGATTGCGATCCATGTTTAATGAACAAACGTAACACGAATCTAAATACAAACACTACAAAACAAAGAACGTAACGAAAACCGAAACAGCCTATACTAGTGTAAACTAACACAGATACAGGAACAAGGACACTAAGGACAATCACCCACGAAACACACAAAGAATATGGCTGCCTAAATATGGTTCCCAATCAGAGACAACGATAATCACCTGACTCTGATTGAGAACCGCCTCAGGCAGCCATAGACTAACGCTAGACATCCCACAAAACCCCAAGACAAAAACACACCACAATAACCCATGTCACACCCTGGCCTGACCGAATAAATGAAGAATAAACGTAATATATTTAGACCAGGGCATGACAGAACCCCCCCCCCCCTCCCAAGGTGCGGACTCCCGGACGCACATCAAAACAATAGGGAGGGTCCGTGTGGGCGTCTGTCCATGGTGGCGGCTCCGGCTTCGGCGCGGGACATGGAACCCACTCTATAAATGTCTTAGTCCCCCCTCCTCGCGTCCTAGGATAGTCCACCTTCGCCGCCGACCATGGCCTAGTAGTCCTCACCCAGAACCCCACTGGACTGAGGGTCAGCTCGGGACTGAGGGGCAGCTCGGGACAGAGGGGCAGCTCGGGACAGAGGGGCAGCTCGGGACAGGGGAAGCTCAGCACTGAGGGGCAGCTCAGCACTGAGGGGAAGCTCGGGACTGAGAGGAAGCCCAGCACTGAGAGGAAGCTCAGCACTGAGAGGAAGCTCAGGCAGGTAGTTGGCTCCGGCAGATCCTGGCTGGCTGGCTGATCTCGAAGAGTCTGGTTGACTGGCAGATCTGGAAGAGTCTGGTTGACTAGCAGATCTGGAAGAGTCTGGCTGACTGGCAGATCTGGAAGAGTCTGGCTGACTGGCGGATCTGGAAGAGTCTGGCTGACTGGCGGTTCCGGCAGATCCTGGCTGACTGGTGGTTCCGGCAGATCCTGGCTGACTGGCGGTTCCGGCAGTTCCTGGCTGACTGGCGGTTCCGGCAGATCCTGGCTGACTGGCGGTTCTGACACTAGGGTGGGTTATCTAGGTGATTTATGATTTATGTTGGCCTGGTATGGTTCCCAATCAGAGGCAGCTGTTTATCATTGTCTCTGATTGGAGATAATATTTTGGTAGCCATATCCCCATTGTGATTTGTGGGATCTTGACTATGTTTTTGTGTAGCTGCCTGTGAGCAGCCTAGAACGTCACGTTTAGTTTGTTTCTTCTGTTTTGTTTAGTGAGTTTATTCTTTATTAAACATGTGGAATTCTACGGACGCTGCACCTTGGTCCAATCATTATAACGATCTTGACATTATACTTTAGAAATACTTAATAAATGTTCTGAGACCAGAGTAATTTCTGAAAAAAATAGGCATGCCAATGGCAGACATTCCTGCAGTACTGGTACAAATATATATGTACACACTACTGGTCAAAAGTTTTAGAACACCTACTCATTCAAGGGTTTTTCTTTAGTTTGACTATTTTCTACATTGTAGAATAATAGTGAATACATCAAAACTATGAAATAACACATATTTGTATTTATTATGGATCCCCATTTGCTGCTGCGAAGGCAGAAGTTACTCTTCCTGGGGTCCAACAAAATGAAGGCAGTTTATACCATTTTAAAAACATTACAATACATTCACAGACTCTGTGCCCTCAGGCCCCTACTACATATATACAGTACAAAAATCCATGTGTACGTGTGTGTATAGTGCGTATGCTATCGTGTGTGTATGCATGTGTCTGTGCCTATGTTTGTGTTGCTTCCAAGTCCCCGCTGTTCCACACGGTGTTTGTTAATGTGTTTTTTCAATCAAATTTTACTGCTTGCATGAGTTACTTGATGTGGAATAGAGTTCCATGTAGTCAGGGCTCTATTTTGTACTGTGCACGTGCCATAATCTGTTCTGGACTTGTGGCATATCTTGTGGGGTATGCATGGGTGTCCAAGCTGTGCGGCAGTAGTTCAAGCAGACAGCTCGGTGTATTCAACATGTCAATACCTCTCATAAATACAAGCAGTCAATGATTGATGAAGTCAATCTCTCCTCCACTTTGAGCCCGTAGAGTGACGTGCATATTATTAATATTAGCACTCTGTGTACATCCAAGGGCCAGCCGTGCTGCCCTGTTCTGAACTAATTGCAATTTTCCTAAATCCTTTATAGTGGCACCTGACCACATGACTGAACAGTAGTCCAGGTGCGACAAAACTAGGGCCTGTAGGACCTGCCTTGTTGACAGTGTTGTCAAGGTAGAGCAGCGCCTTATCATGGACATACTTCTAAACATCTTAGCTACTGTTGTGTCAATATGTTTTGACCATGACAGTTTACAATCCAGGGTAACTCCAAGCAGTTTAGTCACCGCAACTTGCTAAATTTCCACATGATTTACTACAAGTTTTAGTTGAGGTTTAGGGTTTAGTGAATGATTTGACCCAAATACAATGCTTTATGTTTTATAAATATTTAGGACTAACTTATTCCTTGCCACCCGCTCTGAAACTAACTGCAACTCTTTGTTAAGTGTCAGTCATTTTAGTCGCTGTAGTAGCTGACTTGTGAAGTGTTGAGTTATCCGCATACATAGACACTCTGGCTTTCCTCAAAGCCAGTGGCAATTCATTAGTAAAGATTGAAAAAGTAATGGGCCTAGACAGCTGCCTTGGAGAATTCCTGATTCTACCTGGATTATGTTTGAGAGGCTACCATTAAAGAACACCCTTAAGTGTTCTGTTAGACAGGTAACTCTTTATACATAATATAGCAGGGGATGTAAAGCCATATCATACACGTTTTGGCAGCAGCAGACTATGATCAATAATGTCAAAAGCCGCACTGAATTCTAACAAAATAGCACCCACAATATTTTTATCACCAATTTCTCTTAGCCAATCATCAGTCATTTGTCTAAGTGTTGTGCTTGTTGAATGTCATTCTCTACAAGCATGCTGAAAGTTTGTTGTCAATTTGTTTACTGTAAAATAGCATTGTCTCTGGTCAAACACATTTTTTCCCAAAAGTTTACTAAGGGTTGGTAAAAGACTGATGCTGCATAGAAGGCTGCCTAGAAGGCCAGCATCCCTGAGTTGTCTCTTCACTGTTGACGTTAAGACTGGTGTTTTGCAGGTACTACTTTATGACGCTGCCAGGTGAGGACTTGTGAGGCGTCTGTTTCTCAAACTAGACACTCTAATGTACTTGACCTCTTGCTCAGTTGTGCACCAGGGGCCTCCCACTCCTCTTTCTATTCTGGTTAGAAACAGTTTGCGCTGTTCTGTGAAGGGAGTAGTACACAGCATTGTATGAGATTTTCAGTTTCTTGGCAATTTCTCGCATGGAATAGCCTTCATTTCTCAGAACAAGAATAGACTGACGAGTTTCATAAGAAAGTGCTTTGTTTCTAGCCATTTTGAGCCTGTATTCGAACCCACACATGCTAATGCTCCAGATAATCAACTAGTCTAGCCAGTTTTATTGCTTCTTTAAATCAGCACAACAGTTTCCAGCTGTGCTAACATAATTGCAAAATGATTTTTTTATGATCAATTAGCCTTTTAAAATTATAAACTTGGATTAGAATAAGACTGTAATGTAATTGGGTTTTCTAAAGTCAAGGGGTCTGAATACTTTCAGAAGGCACTGTATGAAGCCAATTTTATTTACAATGAAAGTGTCCTTTGACAAAGCACATTTATGGGAGCAGGATTTATGAACAGGCCTTGAAACCATGTCAGGATGAGTAGAAGCACCAGTTCTGACAGTATGTCCACTTACTAAGGAAGCAGTCATAGTAGCGCCATAAGTCCGAATTGCAGTTCCACCAATATGTCTTTGGGTCTCTCTAGCCTCTTTCTGCACCTGGAAGACACTTGTTCTACAAAACCTTGCAACAAAAATAGCTTGCAACTTAGTTTCAACACATTATGTACAGTGCCTTCAGAAAGTATTCATACCCCTTGACTTATCCACGTTGTGTTATAACCTGAATTAAACAATTATTTTTTGAAATTCTCACTCATCGACACACACAAAAAAATCATGTTAATCACCATTATTGCACACAGAGTGAGTCCATGCAACTTATTATCTGACTTGCTAAGCAAATCTTTACTCCTGAACTTATTTAGGCTTGCCATAGAAAAGAGGTTGCATTTGGTTTAACGACACAAGACCGTTCAATGGAAATGCACCGTAGGAGGCAATTAAAATATCGATTTTCTATGCAAACTTTCTAAATGTCGACAACAAGAAACAGGTTATTCCACTTCCTCTGATATTGTCTAAAAAAAAATGCTGACCTAAGCTATGTTGTATGCAGGATGTTGGTCAAGCCCAGCACTTACACAATATCAAGGTATTGATGAATTTGGTGTGTTAGTCCTGAACTGGAGCAAAAACTCAATTGTTTTTGGACCATGCTCTATTTTATTCTCTCCTATGACATGGCTCTCAACCTTATCAAAGTCCCATTTATTTTGATGGGCCTACTATTGTTCTACTTCTGAACCCGGCAGTTGCTAGACTCCATTAGACCAATAAGAGATGTCATTCAGATTATTGGAGGTTCTTAGCACTATATACCAAGTTGTAAGTACAGATTTGCAGCTCCAATTGATTGGCTTATAACGCCTCCATGACAGACTTACCCTCATATGTCCAAAAAGCTGCCAGGACAACTAGCTCATCATGAACCTAAGGGTTTGATCTCCAGGTGTGCAGAAACAAAAATAAAACTCATTAACAAGTGGTGACAGCTGTGGTGCATGCTTTTAGATTGCTAGTCATCATGATTATGCTAATAGTTATCAAAGCGACATATGATTTGAAACATGTTTATTTTAATAGATATTCTTCTTTGAACAACCAAGGATGTAAAAAAGAATACCAACAGTGAAAAGTGAGTGCCTTCCACTTATGTTTTTTTTCTTTAAAAATAAAATAGCCTGTCTCTTCCCCCTTGTTCAGAAACTGTTCTAAAACTGAAAAGAACAAAACATAAAACAAAACCAAAAAGAGTGGAAGGTTTCTTGGCAATTATAAATATAGTGGTTGGAACAGGGGTCTGAAAAGGCTCACATGTAAAGAGCGTACGTTTATACACGACAGTAACGACACTCGGCACTGCCTGTATCAAGTTTATTTGTAAAAAAAAAACAGGATCCTTCTGTCCAGTATCAATTCAATGTGTTTATGACAAGTAAATATGTACATTCAGCTCTACCAGTGTGACGTGCCCATTACCCCCTCTATAATTATGATCGTCTGTTCAGGGGGAGTAGTTGTGTGAGTATGTGTATTCTGAGTAGTAATCTTGTTCACCTGGCCTGGGCCAGGGGCCTCCAGGTGGGGCTCCTCTACCTCGGCACTCCCCTAACGACCCGGGACCCATTCCCCTAGAAACCATGCTCCCGCGTTCCATACCCCCATCCATCTGTCCAGGCATGGCACCTATACAGCTGAAGCGACCATCGCTAAGTGGATGTACACTGGCCACTCCGCCTCGACTACCTCCAGTACCTCCAAGGATTGGCAGCATTGGCCTAGCTATTGAGCCCCCCCTGGTGGCTACAGAGGCAATAGCCATGCCCGCTCCAAGGCTTTCTATACTGTTCACTGGAGTCCGGCCCCCCTGACTTCCAGGGGTACTGCCACCAGAAGTGCCTGTCCTCTCCCTCTCCCCACTTTGGGTGAGACCGCTGTGGGAAACAGAGCCAGGCGTGCCCCCCCCCTGGCTGTTAGGTGTTCCACCTCCTAACCCCCATGGGCTCTCCCCAGGCCCACTGAGTGTCCTGTCCCCCTGCTGGGTGGGGGTCCCATTAGTGCTGGAGCTGACCCCTTCCAGGTAGCTGAGCTGGGCCATTTCGCTCTGAGAATAGCCCAGGCCTAAGGAGGCAACAGCAGGGTCTGAGTATGTAAGTGCAGTGGATGGAGAAAAGGAAGAGACCTCTATAGCTGTGCTTGACAGAATGCTAGTACTGCTGGCTATAGAGAAGGATGCTCCAACACCAACCCCTGCTGCTCCCGTATCAGAGCCAGGCATCCTAAATGACTGAGACTGAGCCCCACCCAACGTGAGATGTGGTGGAAGGGGAGGCTGGGGGATGTCTGATAGGGTGAGGGGGGCCTGGCTGGTCAGAGGCCGTGTGGTGAGAGTTGAGCCTGGGGCTGTAGTAGGTGCTGTGGCTGGGTGTCTGTAGTCCTGTTCTTGGTTACTGCTGCAGGGTGAGGCGGGGTAGGCCGGGGAGGCCGTGTAGCCGGAGGAGCCAGAGTAGGATGCCCACTGGGTGGAGGGACACAGGAAGCTCTGGTGGGGGTTGACAGCAAACGCTCCTGGCGAAGTGCTGCCTATGTCTGCCAAGCCTGCCCTCCCAACCTGGTTAGAGGCTTTGAACTGGGAGATGGCTGATTTGAGAGCAGCGAAGTCGGCCAGGTTGGCGGTGCCGCTGGAGTAAGAGATGGAGGAGGGTGTGTGTCGGCCAGGGGTGTTGAGCTGGTCGGGAAGAGGGGGGCGGAAATCGTCTGACTCAGGTAAGGGGGGCTGCTGGGTTGCGTCCCCCATGCCCCCTCCTGTTCCCCCCTCCTGGCTTTGGGCAGGGGGCTTGGCGATAGGCTGGTTTTGGGTGTCGTCATCAGAGTCCAGCGACATATCTTCCTCTTCTACACACTCGTCATGCACTACTGAGAGAGGAGTAGAGGGGAGAAAAAGTGAGAGGAGAGGGGGGACGAGGGGAAGAGAAGGAAAAGGTTATAGATACATTCAAGTAAAATATTTCACATTTGGCCACACGTTTTTGAAAATATCTTGCCATCACAAAGAATTATGCATTTGAATTGTGAAGTCATTGTTCATGATACCCACCAGTAGAGGGCGGCGTGGGCAGCTCGTTCAGATCGCTGCAGCCAATTAGGCTGTGAAAACTTGTCATGATGTCATCGATGTTCGCTATCACTATGCCGTTCCTGGAGTACTGCAGGAACATCTCAAACCGCCTCTCTTTAGGGGCAAACAACAAAAGAGGGGTGCTCAACTGGAAAAGTAAATATTCTGATTTACAAACAGAAAAATGCCTTATAGAGAGATTCTCAAAGCAGTGAGTGAGGAAGAGGATGATAAATGATAATGTTGTGAAAATTATGATGGTGGTGATACCTGTGAGGAAGATGATGTGGCGGTGCTGGGTGTGGTTAGCCTGGAGCTTGACCAGGCAGTCTAGATCAGGGGCCTGACGTGATTGGGCGTCACACTCGTGGTAAGGCAGGAACTCCACCAGGTGCTTCTTCTGATAGGCTGTTAGCAGGTTCAGAAGAGCCATGGCATCACTGTTCAACCTATGAGAGGAGAGAGGGGGGTTGGGATGTCTGTCTGACGTAATCACTCCTCTTTCACCCCAGCTGACAAACTAACCCTGATTCAGATGACCATCCAACCCATGCTAGATTATGGAGACATCATTTATAGATCGGCAGGTAAGGGTGCTCTTGACAGGCTAGATGTTATTTACCATTCAGCCATCAAATTTGCCACCAATGCTCCTTATAGGACACATCACTGCACTCTATATTCCTCTGTAAACTGGTTATCTCTGTATTTCCCTATCGCAAGACCCACTGGTTGATGCTTATTTATAAAACCCTCTTAGGCCTCACTCCCCTCATCTGAGATATCTACTGCAGCCCTCATTTTTAAAATTTCACCTTTATTTAACCAGATAGGCCAGTTGAGAACAAGTTCTCATTTACAACTGCGACCTGTCCAAGATAAAGCAAAGCAGTGCGACAAAATCAAACACAGAGTTACACAAACAAAGGTACAGTCAATAACACAATAGAAAAATCTATGTTCAGTGTGTGCAAATGTAGAAGAGTAGAGAGGTAGGCAATAAATAGGCCATAGAGGCACTGGAGTGATGATGTGCAAGTAGAGATACTGGGGTGCAAATGAGCAAGAGGGTAAGTTATAATATGGGGGTGAGGTAGTTGGGTGTGCTATTTACAGATTGGCTGTGTACAGGTACAGTGATCGGTAAGCTGTACGTACTGACAGCTGATGCTTAAATTTAGAGAGGCAGATATAAGACTCCAGCTTCAGTGATTTTTGCAATTCGTTCCAGTCATTGGCAGCAGAGCACTGGAAGGAAAGGCGGCCAAAGGAAGTGTTGGCTTTGGGGATGACCAGTGAAATATACCTGCTGGAGCACGTGCTACGGGTGGGTGTTGCTATGGTGACCAGTGAGCTGAGGGGCAATTCCTAGCATAGACTTATAGATGACCTGGAGTCAGTGGGTTTGGCGACAAATATGTAGTGAGGCCCAGCCAACGAGAGCGTACAGATCGGAGTTGCGGGTAGTGCATGATGCTTTAGTAATAAAACCGATGGCACTGTGATAGATTACATCCAAATTTGCTGAGTGGAGTAAATGACATCGCCGAAGTCAAGGATCGGTAGGATAGTCAGTTTTACGAGGGTATGTTCGGCAGCATGAGTGAAGGATGCTTTGTTGCGAAATAGCAAGCCGATTCTAGATTTAATTTTGGAGATTGGAGATGCTTAATGTGAGTCTGGAAGGAGAGTTTACAGTCTAACCAGACACCTAGGTATTTGTAGATGTCCACATATTCTTCATATTCACAAGTCAGAACTGTCCAGAGTAGTGATGCTAGTCGGGCGGGACAGTGCGGGCAGCAATCGGTTGAAGAGCATGCACTTAGTTTTACTTGCATATAAAAGCAGTTGGAGGCCTCGGAAGGAGTGTTGTACTGCATTGAAGCTCGTTTGGAGGTTTGTTAGCACAGTGTCCAAAGAAGGGCCAGATGTATACAGAATGGTGCCGTCTGCATAGAGGTGGATCAGAGAATCACCAGCAGCAAGAGCGACATCATTGATGTATACAGAGAAAAAAGTTGGCCCGAGAATTGAAACCTGTGGCACTCCCATAGACACTACAAGAGGTCTGGACAACAGGCCCTTCGATTTGACACACTGAAATCTATCTGATAAGTAGTTGGTGAAGCAGGCGAGGCAGTCATTTGAGAAGCCAAGGCTATTGAGTCTGCCGATAAGAATGTGGTGATTGACAGAGTCGAAAGCCTTGGCCAGGTCGATGAAGACGGCTGCACAGTACTGTCTTTAATCGATGGCGGTTATGATATCGTTTAGAACCTTGAGCGTGGCTGAGGTGCACCCATGATCAGCTCGGAAACCGGATTGCATAGTGGAGAAGGTACGATGGGATTCGAAATGGTCGGTTATCTGTTTGTTAACTTGACTTTCAAAGATTTTAGAAAGGCATGGCAGGATGGATATAGGTCTATGACAGTTTGGGTCTAGAGCGTCTCCGCCTTTGAAGAGGGGGCTGACCGCGCCAGCTTTCAAATCTTTAGGGATCTCAGACAATACGAAAGAGAGATTGAACAGGCTAGTAATAGGGGTTGCAACAATTTCGAGAAACAAGAAAACAATAAAAATAAACATAAAACATGATATCATGCTGCCTGCTACTCAGGCCCAAAAGCTAGAATACGCATAAAATTAGTAGATTTGGATAGAAAACACTCTGAAGTTTCTAACTGTTTGAATGATGTCTGTGAGTATAACAGAACTCAACCTGAGAAAATATCCAACCAGGAAGTGGGAAATCTGAGGTTTGTAGTTTTTCATTGCCTATCGAATATACAGTGTCTATGGGGTCATATTGCACTTCCTACAGCTTCCACTAGATGTCAACAGTCTTTAGAACCTTGTTTCAGGCTTCTACTGTGAAGGGGGAGCGAATAAGAGCTGTTTGAGTCAGTTGTCTGGCAGAATGCCATGAGCTAAATCATGCGCGTGGCCATGAGAGGTAGCTGCGTTCCTTTTCATTTCTAAAGACAAAGGAATTGTCCGGTTGAAACATTATTGAAGATTTATGATAAAAACATTCTAAAGATTGATTCTATACATCGTTTGACATGTTTCTACAAACTGTAATATAACATTTTTAACTTTTCGTCGGAATTAAGCGATCGCGCATTAGGATTACTGGGCTAATCGCGCGAACAAAAAGGAGGTATTTGGACTTTATCGAACAAAACAACCATTTATTGTGCATTCCGATCAAGATCATCAAAGGTAAGTGAATATTTATAACGCTATTTCTGACTATTGTGACACCTCTCCTTCTTTCGAAAATGGCTGTATGATTTTCTGTGGCTAGGTGCTGACCTAACATAATCGCAAGGTGTGCTTTCGTCGTAAAGCCTTTTTGAAATCTGATACAGCGGTTGCATTAAGGAGAAGTTTATCTATAATTCCATGCATAACACTTGTATCTTTTATCAATGTTTATTATGAGTATTTCTGTAATTTGATGTGGCTCTCTGCACTTTCACAGGATGTTTGTTTGAGACAATGCATTTCTGAACATACGACACCAATTTCAAATGAGGTTTTTGGACATAAAGATTAACTTTATCGAACAAAACACACATTTATTGTGTAACAAAGTCCTGTGAGTGCCATCTGATGAAGATCAAAGGTTAGTGATTAATTTAATCGCTATTTCTGACTTTTGTGAGCCCCCTCCTTGGCTGGAAAATGGCTCTAATGGTTTTCTATGACGAGGTGCTAACCTAACATAATCGTTTGGTGTGCTTTCACAGTAAAAGCCTATTTGAAATCAGACACTGTGGCTGGATTTACAAGACATTTATCTTTAAAATGGCGTATAATACTTGTACGTTTGAGGAATTTTAATTATGGGATTTCTGTTGTTTTGAATTTGGCGCCCTGCAATTTCACTGGCTGTTGTTCAGTTCATATCCCAGAGAAGTTAAGAACAAATTCTTATTTACACTGGCCAAACCCGGACGATGCTGGGCCAATTGTGCGCCACCCTATGGGACTCCCAATCAAAGCCAGGTGGGATACAGCCTGGAATTGAACCAGGGTGTCTGTAGTGACGCCTCAAGCACTGAGATGCAGTGGCTTAGACCGCTGCGCCACTTGGGAGCCCCGGTTAAAGGTCCCCAAAGCACATACATCCCTGGGTCACTTGTATTTTTAGTTCGTTGCAACTAGCGACTGGAACAAGCTGGAACACACACTCAAACTGGACAGTTTTATCTCAAGCTCTTCATTCAAACACTCATTCATGGACACACTTACTGACAATTGTGGCGGCATTGCGTGATGTATTGTTGTCTCTACCTTTTTGCCCTTTGTGCTGTTGACTGTGGCCAATAATGTTTGTACCATGTTTTGTGCTGCTGCCATGTTGTGTTGCTAACATGTTGTTGTCATGTGTTGCTGACTTGCTGTTATCTTAGGTCTCTCTTTATGTAGTGTTGTCTCTCTTGTCGTGGTATTTTGTCCGAATTTTTTTAATTAAGTATAATTTTTTTGAAAATTCCAGCACCCGTCCCCGCAGTAGGCCGTCATTGTAAATAAGAATTTGTTCTTAACTGACCTGTCTAGTTTAAAAAAGGTTAACTAAATAAAATAAATACTAAAAAAATCTAAATACATAAGATGAAAAAAAATAAAAAGTTATTGATGAGAGCATGATATCATGTCCTATGTTTAATAATGTTTTTTAATTTATGTATTTTGTTTTTTTAGCGTTACAGAAACGTCCCAGAAACGTTCCTTATTGGTTGATAGACTTTCTTGCCAGTCTTTGTATGGGCTGGACGATGTTACTGAATGGCTTACATGCTCAATGGTAATAGTGGAGGTAATTACTGACCTGCCCAGCTCTTTGAGTTTCTTCTGGGACTTACAGTGGATCTTCCACTGCCAGGGGTTCTCTGGAGAGCTTTGTTCCTCTAGGAACCCCAGGAATGCCTGCAACCGGTCTGCACAGGAAACACAATAATACACAACGCATTACTGATCTGCACAGGAAACACAATAACACATTAACAAACAACACTTTATACTCGTACTGACCCCCCCCCGCCCCCCACATAAATGACCTGTCATGAGAGTTCAGACTTTTCCACTCCAAAAAAAAACACATGGCTTATGCCCATCTGCTATGTAGTCAATCTATGAACACTTTACTAACCAGAATGTATTTCTTTAAATTTATTTTACCTTTATTTAACTAGGCAAGTCAGTTAAGAACAAATTCTTATTTTCAATGACAGCCTAGGAACATTGGGTTAACTGCCTGTTCAGGGGCAGAACGACAGATTTGTACCTTGTCAGCTCTGGGATTCAAACTTGCAACCTTTCGGTTGCTAGTCCAACGCTCTAACCACTAGGCTACCCTGCCGCCCCAGTAATGGCAGCTGCATGGTACATAAGCAACAATGGAATTCTAACGGTAAAAATCTGACCAAATACTGTTTCTAATGAGTATATTCAACAAACAAAAGAAAAAAGTCCTCTCACTATCAACTGAGACAAAACCGTGACTCGTCAGTGAAGAGCACTTTTTGCCAGTCCTCTTAGAGACGGTGGATTTGTGCCCATAGGTGACGTTGTTGCCGGTGATGTCTGGTGAGGACCTGCCTTACAACAGGCCTACAAGCCCTCAGTCCAGCCTCTCTCAGCCTATTGCGGACAGTCTGAGCACTGATGGAGGGATTGAACATTCCTGGTGTAACTCGGGCAATTGTTGTTGCCATTGTCCCGCTGGTGTGATGTTCGGATGTACCGATCCTGTGCAGGTGTTGTTGTCTGCCACTGCGAGGATGATCAGCTGTCCGTCCTGTCTCCCTATAGCGCTGTCTTAGGCGTCTCACAGTACGGACATTGCAATTTATTGCCCTGGCCACATCTGCATTCCTCATGCCTCCTGGCTGCATGCCTAAGGCACATTCATGCAGATGAGCAGGGCATCTTTATTTTGGTGTTTTTCAGAGTCAGTAGAAAGGCCTCTTTAGTGTCCTAAGTTTTCATAATTGTGATCTTAATTGCCTACCGTCTGTAAGCTGTTAGTGTCTTAATGACCGTTCCACAGGTGCATGATCATTGTTTATGGTTTAAGCATGGGAAACAGGGTTTAAACCCTTTACAATGAAGATCTGTGAAGTTATTTGGATTTTTACGAATTATCTTTGAAAGACAGGGTCCTGAAAAAGGGACGTTTATTTTTATGAGTTTATATAGTATAGCTGCATGTTATCTCAAAATCCTCTAACGATGGCATTTATCCAACTTCATGGAAAGGACCGGTGACCGAAAACTCAAGATATTCACACGTGGAACCCACGTGACTGTTAACAATGACTGTTAAGGAGATTTGCGGAGACCAATTCAGGCGGCTCACCGTGAGTTATGAAGTCTGGGTTGAGGACAAACTCGTCAGATACGATGAATCCTCCAGAGACAAAGAGCTCGTTGTAGGTGTGGTTCTTCACATCGTCTAGACTGTCCACTCCAGCAAAGCTCACCATGGACAGCTTCTTCAAAGACACCAGGGCTGGGATCTGACAGGGGGAATGGTTCAGAATAAATCATTAAATAAGACACATACATACAGCTTTAAATTCATCCTCAACACTTAACATTGAAATGTACATTTGTGTGAAACAGAGGTAATGACCATGGCCAGACTAGTTACCGCAAGGAGCATGTCTTCCAGCTCTGCCTACATATTCAATTAATGACACTATGTTTATCTCTGTGCTGCATCCATGTTTTTTGTTGGATTTAAAAATCTATTCCACAGGTCCAATTAGAATTTCAATATTTCAGATTTTTTTCTGGGGGGCTAATGATAATTCTCTCTGGACAGACATTCTGTCTGGTGCCGTGGCAATGATGACTCATCCTAGCAGCCAGCCAGTCAATCGGGCAGTCAGTCAGCCGATAATGATGATGTTACCTTGTTAACGTGGGAAGAGATGTCCTCGTTCTGAATGATGATGAGCAGTTTATCCAGATTGCTGTTTTTCTCCAGGAATGTCTGGGGGTTACACTCTGTGTTACCCAGGCTCATCAAATACTCCTGGGACAGGGTGAGAGACAGAAAGAAGGGCTTTAGAACAGGATAAAAGACATCGACACACATCACAAAACCAAATTGACATGGTGAAGATAAGGGAATGAGGGAAAGAGGAGTCGTGCAATATTGTAAACAATTTTTTTAATGGCAGTAGTGTTCTGCAGTAAAACAAGGAGAATACAATGAAGTGGGACTCTGCTCGTCTTCCAGAGGAGAAAGTTATTTTAATGATGTTTGTAGATCAACAACATGAGGGAACTCTTGACAAGTAAGCCAGGGGAGAGGGGGCTGTGAGAGGGGCTTGTTTAGGCCGGGTGGGGGTGCATTCTGGGGAGCCCATGGTGGCCTGGGAAGGGGAGTAGATCATTCACAATGCAGATTATGATGCAGGTTGACATTTATTGGGACGAGTCTTGTCCTGAAGGCAGAACTGAGCGATTTCAACGAGATGGGCCATCTACAAAGTCAAAATTGGCTATATTGTAAAAATTCTCTTTTTGGTCTTAATTTAAGGTTAGGGTAAGACATTTGGGTTAGCGGTGTGGTTAAGGTTAGGTTTAAAAGTTAATTTTATGACTAGCTAATGCTAATCTGCAATATTTACAGTGGACAGAGAAACTTTGGATAAAGGTATTGGAGAAAGGTATTGGTGAAGCGTTAGCTCAATCATTGGCGAGAAGGAGTTCATCTGTGGGCAAACATTGACAACATCAGTGCTAATCATAAGTGAGGCCTACAGTACCTTGATCTCCACACAGATGTCACTCTCCTCATCTCCAGAGTGAATGTAAAACTTGACCGTGTTCTTCTGCACGTCCTTGAAGATCTCCACCAGGCTGCTGAACACCTCAGGCTTCAGCTGGCCTATCAGTAGTCCAGCGGCTGAGGCCGGGGTCAGGGGAGAGGGGGCTGTGAGAAGGGCTTGTTTAGGCCGGGTGGGGGTGCATTCTGGGGAGCCCATGGTGGCCTGGGAAGGGGAGTAGATCTCACACTCTGAGGAAGATGGCTCAAACTTCCTCTTCGTGGAGGGCTTCTGTGCTGCGGAGGGGTTCTTGTGTGGCTGTTTGACTGTACCAAGTTTGTGCCGGCTCTGGGAGGAAGAGGCGCTCTTATCCTGAGGGGGCTGTGCTTTGGTTTTGGGGACATGCTTGGGGGTGGGGGACGTGATGGGTACAGGGTCAGGGAGGTGGACGAGGGCAGTTGGGGGTGGAAGGTGAGGGATGGGGGGAAGGGGAGAGATGGAAGTGAGGGAATGGGGTGGGGAAGGGAGAGTGAGAATAGGAGGGTTAGGGGTGAGGTGGATGTGATGAGGAGGTGGGGGGAGAGAGGGCATGGGAGGGGCGGGGGTGAGAGCATGTGGAGGGGGTGGCACAGTTGTGAGGGGAGCACAGAGGGTAGAACAAGCCCCATGCGCTTTAGCAGAGTCAGTGTGGCGGAGTTGGGGCACCAGCCGGCCCATCCTCTCACACAGGGTGTTGACGTGGCCCTGGACAGGGACAGACACGACATAGGGTGCCACAAAGTCTGAGAAAGAGCTGTTGGGCTGCCAGGCGAGGCGCTGGGGCAGCCATGGGGACAGCTGGGAGTTGTAGTAGATCCTCTGGGTCTCCATGAGGCCCTGGATGGAGTTAGAGAGGCAGTGGAGCCCCTGGCTAATGATGGTGTCCAGAGTGCTGGACGGCCTGGCTGGCCTCTCCACCTTGCGGTCCCTCTCTAGGGAGGTGCCCCTGGCTACCCTCTCACTTTCCAGGGAGGCTCCTCTAAGAACCTTGTCCCTTTCCAGAGAGGCTCCCCTCAGAGCCCTCTCCAAGGAAGCCCCACTGGCTACCCTTTCTATAGAGGCTTGCCTCATAACAGTCTCCTGCTCAAGGGAGTCACCACTCTGACCTCTCTCACCCCCCTCCAGACCTCTCCTCTGCTCCAGGTGGCTGTCAGTCAGAGCATCAAGGAAGGGGAAAGGTTTGTCTGTGTGAGAGGCCAGATCCAAGGTGAGTGGTGGATTTTCTGAGCTGTGGTGTTGTTCTCCTGGAGAGCCGGGGCTGAAGAGGCTGGCCAGACTGCACTCCGTCTGCTCCTAAACAAACACCACCACCATCACCATGGTTAGTCACAATACTCCATCACAACACCAGAGGATTCAGTACATTCAAAGAGTCCGTCTGAGTCCGTACTTCATTTTTTCTCACAAACATCTCACCTCCAGGCAGTCCTGTCGGGCCTGCTCCACTCGCCCTGCGTACGGCGCTCCAGCCAGGGGCTTCTCCATGCTGGCCGTGCCCGTGGTGGGCTCCCCGTGGTCGGGCAGGTCGGTGGCGGCAGCACCCTGGGCCATGGCCTTGTTGAGGGTGGAGAGCAGGATCTTGAGCAGGCGCTGGGTCTCGTTGGCTGAGGATGCCTGAGAGGAGTTGCCCCTGTCCCTCAGGTCAGTGTTGTAGATCCCCATACTCTCCATTACTGCTGCCAGGTTGTAGTTCCCACCCTCCCCCTCCTCCTCCCCCTGGGCTACTGGGAGGACGGAGACAGTTTGGTTAGGATGGATGTAGCCTCACTTACCAGGTTTATACGGTAGGCTTCTACAGTACACACATGGAAAGGTTAGAAAGGATATTATTGACTATATAGGCCTAGATTTAAATGTTAAATCAGAACCTGAAATCAATATTTTCTCTTTGGTTGGCGTATAAATGTTAAAACACTATTATTATTATTATTGAACACTACTGCCCTACTAAACTTATGACTCCCTCCCACACTTGTTCTTTCCCTTATTCTTCAGTCTTGCACACACCGACACCCACCTATCACTCTCTCCCACACCAACTCACTCATTCTTGGGAGAGACAAAGGTTGAAGGTCCTCCGATACACAACCCAACCAAGCCAAGCCGCACTGCTTCTTTAACACAGCGCGCATCCAACCCGGAAGCCAGCCGCACCAATGTGTCGGAGGAAACACTGTGCACCTTGCAACCTTGGTTAGCGCGCACTGCGCCCGGCCTGCCATGAGACAAGGACATCCCAACTGGCCAACCCCTCCCTAACCCGGGCGACGCTAGGCCAATTGTGCGTCGCCACACGGACCTCCCGGTCGCGGCCGGTTACGACAGAGCCTGGGCGCGAACCCAGAGTCTCTGATAGTACAGCGCCCTTAACCACTGCGCCACCCGGGAGGCCCCTCTCATACAATATTTTGCTCCCTCCCACACCATCCGGCTCTCTCACACAAACACACGTCACAGGCTCACCTCTACTGGGCTCTCCGTTGCTGAAGTGGGCTCCCCGTAGATATTTATACATGGCTCCTGATTCGTCCTCCTCTAGTTTTCTCTTCAGGCCGTGGGGGCCCTCCCAGGACCCATCATCACCCCCCTCGTCCCTCTCCTTCTCCCCTGGCTCCTTCACAAGGGCCTTCTTATGCAGCTGGATCAGCTTCAGAAGCTGTTTCATCTTTTCCTTATCATAATCACTCTGGGCTAGCCTGGACCTCTGGGGAGGGGCCCCTGTCCCTGCTGCAGCCCCGTTAGAATGGGCCTGGGAAGTCCCCCCTCTCCTACTACTGCTACTGCTCTCTGGAGGCTGCCTCTCTGGTCTGTCCGACCCTCCTGAGCCCCCCCAGTCTGACACAGGGCTGTAGTCCGTGGTGGTGGGTGCCGGGGCAGACGGGGGCTGGTTGATCCTGTCCATCATGTCCCTGGCCTTGACCATGGGGAGGACGTAAGCCGAGGAGGGACCATGCAGGTAGGAGCGTAGCAGACCCTCCATGTTGGATTTGGGACGGGGCACGGGGTGCATGCTGCCCCTCTCATCCAGGTTCTGTTGGTACTCTGGGACAAGGAAGGCCCTGACACTGTCCCTCCTGGTCAGGTAGTCTAGGGCCTGGCGCTCCACCCCGGTGCTGAGGTGCTTGATGTCGGGGGTGGAGCGCATCTTCAGCAGGGCGTAGTGCAGGGCTGGGATGAATGGTTCCATGGAGACCAAGAGGGGGGGCTGAGTCTCAGATGACAGGGGCTCCTGCTCTGGGGGAAGAATGACAGCAGGGACATGGTCAATGGATGTAGTGGTTAAAAGTGCATAAGGTGCACATAAAAGGCTCTTACTAGAAATCACATATCAAGGAAAAATAAGCTGCAACTGTGGTTTGAAGAAGGATCTTTTAGAATACTTACTGTACTTAATGACTCCCCTGGACTCCTGAAAGATAAACAATGCCTGCAGGCTCTTTTCAAACCGCCCCTGTCGTTCTAGAATACACAAAACAACTTCCTCGGTAATAACCCACACAAACAACATGTCAGATCAGTTGAGAAATGAGAGGTGAGAACGAAAAAGACGTGATAAGAGATAGACAAGACATACCCTTGGGATTAACCATCTGAGTAGATGACAAGAGGAAGAGAAAGCCTTTATCAAATAAAGGCTTCACTAGCACCTACACAGGGGAGAAACCGAGACGTTAACATTCACTACATCTAAACAAACACTTTACATACATACACTGCAGCTGTGCAACACTATTCTTGACTTAACATTACAGCATTGGAATTACCTGATTCTCATTAGCTCTACCGATTAAAAACATATGGGGAACAAATGACAGCACCCCTTCTAGGGAATTGAACAATTCAGCTACTCCACATTTCAAACGTCATAGGGGACCAAATGGAAGACTGGGACTTTATGACACTATGATCCATCCCCGCATCCCCCTCCCCACTCCTTTTCTAGTCTTCATGTGTAACCATTCAACTGTGACGTTATGTTCTTTAATCACTTGTAGTCCCCTGCACAGTCCCCAACCCTTATATGTGTTAGTACATTGTCAGTTGTTATTTTTATGTCCCGTTAAGGATTTTTGCTGATGCAAGGTACATTTCATTGAATTGTAAATATATAATTCTGTATTATCTTTCTTGATTAAACATCCGCCAGAGGAACAGTCAGGGAGTGACTCACCATCCTCTCTCTCTCCAGTTTGTGTATTAGTCCTGATAAAGTGCTGGTGCTCGCTTTTCCCTTCCCATCCACCACCTCAAACAGGCTGCAGTACATCCCACACTTTAGCACTGAAACACACACACACACACACACACACACACACACACACTTTGGTAAAAACACACACACAAAAAACACCTACACAGTGATATCAAGACTCCGGGTGACAGTTCCTACATTGTTGTTAGTCAGATTCAGTGTTGTTGTCGCTGTTGCCATTCTATAGCAGGGGTGTCAAACAATGACTCAAACCAAATTGAAACTGTGCAGATATAATGGTCCACCGTTTCTTGATTGTGTCCAGCTTGCTAATAATCACCGAAATGAAAGCTAGACAGTCAGGGAGCATCAAAAATTCCAAGAATGATGGACAGAGGACATTTTTTTTTTAATGTTGATGGCAAAGAAATATGTATTTTCAGTGTGGCCTCTCTGGACCTTGTTGAAGACCAAATGAGGCACCCAGGGGCAAAATTAGTTTGACACCCCCGTTCTATGCCTATGTACTGCTGTCTTCGTCAGAGAATAGATGAGCTAAACTAGGAGTAAGGCTATAGAGGTATGGAGTGTTTCTGACCTTCTCGTGTTCCGCTGTAGGTATCCCAGGAAAACAGAACAGAGGGAATCTTCCTCTTCACCTGGTCCAGCTGCATCCCCATACTCATCTCCAACTTCTCCGCTCTGCAAATAGAACACACACACCCGTTAATCTACTTTTTATATAACTTAATATTTATTAACTATGAATTACAACTGACAGCCATGTTTTAGTTATAGAAATAAATACGTGTATAGATAATAAAGGGGTACTCACAGTTTGAAAGGGAGGAAATGGCGTGTAGAGGAGCACAGACACACCTGGCACAACTCCTGTCCCTTGTTCACCAGCGGCCCACTCCACACAGTGTAGCTACTCCTCCCTGGCAGGCAAATTAAACTTTATTTAAAGTGCATTCAAAACACTTTACATTTGCAATAGAAACAATGGCCCCAGTCACAGTTTAAATATGGACATAGTCAGCCAACATACAAGCTAGCTATCAAACTTCATGCTACAATACCTACTTAAAAACAAACATTGGCACAGTTTTTATTTTTTTTATTTAACTAGGCAAGTCAGCAAAGAACAAATTCTTATTTTCAATGATGGCCTAGGAACAGTGGGTTAACTGCCTTGTTCGGGGGCAGAAAGACAAGATTTTAACCTTGTCAACTCGGGGATTCGATCTTGCAACCTTTCAGTTACTAGTCCAACGTTCAAACCACTAGGCTATCTGCTGCCCCACACATGCATACACACACAATATGCGCACTATACATGCACATGGATTTAGTACTGTAGATATGTGGTAGTGGTACCATTCTTTCACCTCTACAATTACAAAATCCTTCAGTACAAACACATTAAAGCAGAGAGATAATGTGAAAAAGAAGAAATGGGAGCGTACTTCTGCTTCCTCCTTCACAGACAGTGCTGTTGAACCTGTGTGCAGCCATAGGTGCAGCAGCAGACTCCTTGCCTTTGTACTGGAAGGACACCACAGCGTATGGACACACATGCCTGGGCCGAGACTTGATCTCATCAAAAGCAAACTCATAGAAATACTGCTGCGTGAGCTCAAAGGCCCTGTATGACAGCAGGGAAGTGACCCGTGTGGCGTTCTTAGAGACATGACAGTCAAACTTGGGCGTGGGGTCCAGTACACTCTTGGGCATGTTCTCAAAGATGCTCTTCAGCCGGCCCTGAGGGACAAACACATTTAATGGGTTACAGATAATTTAAACTGATGTGGTATACAGGCTGGTATATGTTGCAGGGATGCAAAATGGTGAGGGCCCAAAAAGGCGACACTTTCTTTTGCATTGAAACATGCAAAAATTCCCTGCTAGGGGGAAATGCATGTTTTAAATAATTAAACAAAGAATATGATCTACATGATCAGTCTCTGTGTGTAAAATAAAAAGTGGTTAATGTGAACCTAACTCACAGCAACAAAAAAAATATGAAAGCAATCCAATGTTATTTGTTGCCTATACTTTACTGCAAATGACACTCAAGTCTTGAGAAAAAAACAATACACTAATATGGCAGTTAGCCATGACAGCCTTTATAATAGAACGCTTGTGACCACACACACATCTAAATATTGCACTTGGGGGGAAAAATCTTAAAGTAGAAATAGAATGAAACAAACAGGCATTCTATTTTTGCTCTATTATAGTGGCCTCTATGGTAGACATTGATCAAGTGCACAAGGTGAAAAAATAACGTTTACAGAGTAAAACATTTAACAATCCCACCCTCACTCACACACAAGTGTTACTGTCAAGTTCAACACAAAAGCAATATATTTGGACTACACCATTATTACATTGTACACTTTCTGCCTGTGGACATACATCTGTTCTACAATGTGCCAGCAGAGCATGATACCCTTTGTTGGCATAATTGGTCTCTTTCAGGCAGAGTACACCTGGCATACCCCTTTTAATCCACTGTATTGAAAAAGAGGGAACGTGTGTGTGGTGTTCCTTTCACCTCTATAGTGGCATCCAGCTTAAGCCAGGCCCAGCACCATCTACACTTCATCCCTGAATCAACTTGTTTAACAAGCAACTCATCATTTGCACCTAACTCTCTCATTCTGAAAATGAACCACATGCATTAGACGGAAAACATAATTTCACAGATAGTAGTTAGTTCGTTAGCTAGTTAACAGTTCAGATTCCCTGGGTCCAGTGAGCAACTAACGCGTTATAACTTGAGGAATGGCAAGGAGTCGTTTACCAGTTAATACTATAGCGAATTGGTTAGGTTACTAACGCTTGCGCATCTGATGTTATAACCTTAGTTAGCTGTATGACTTTATTAGCCAGCTATTTTTCACACCATAAACTCAATTATTTGGTCAGTTGGCTAATGTTGCTCAACATTTCTCTGGCTAGTTAACGGAGAATTCGATTCAGCTAGAAAGATACTTAACAACGCTAACAATACTTATTCCACCACACTTATTCTCCCTCACCTCAAACTTTCCAAATGCCAGTTGTTTCTCGGGTTACAGCTCATGAAGTAGCTTCATCACCTTCTCACCCCCCGTCTCCGTGGTCAGGCTTCTCACCTACCTCTTCGTTATCGTTCAGGGGACACACTGCTGTAACTGACAAACTGCCTTTCCACTCTCCCTCTCTTTCCAGAGCACGCCCTGATGCAGTAACCAGCACATTGGTTGTCTCTTCTCTCTTCAGTCGCGTGAAGCATTCTGTTGTTATGTGAACAATTGGCTGTTGTTATGTGAACGATTGGCCTTGGATACAGCCAGTATTGCTCCAAACGTGTATCACTCGTTTGCTTACAGCCAGTAGTGATCCAAAGCCCCCCCAACCCCAAAAAAACTTTTCTCATCGGATCTACACGAATCACATAGGTCACCTATTTTGGATTCAAAACGGCGAATTTCGCCGAAAGGTGATGTTGGTTGCACTCAACGCTAGGCTGTAGCAATGTAAGCAACTATTTTCTAGGTATTCATAAGATACATATAGTTTCAAGTTAGATAGGACATTTATTTACCCTCATGACTTTAAATACAACAATGTCTCCACAGGTTCCTGCTTCAAACGGGTTCATTTGAAGCAAATCAGAGAATTTGGACAGATAAACACCTGAAATGACAAAACAAAAGTAATGTCAAGCACAAACTAATGAGACAAAAACAATTCATAAAGAACTTTCACTTTTGGCAAATCTAATTCTGTGTGTGGGCTAATATTTTATGACTGAGGTTTGAGGCAGTGTAGTTCATGTATTGTAATAAATATTTCACCAAATACTCAGCTGTTGCTAGGTCATGTATTGGGTATCTTGTCATGTAGCTGTATCTGGTAGAAATGCTAAGCTGTCCATCAGTGGACAAAGCTGCCCTTACTGTGCTGAGGCATACAGCTTTTCATCATTTAGAGACAGTCTTTAAACATTAAACTTGTTCAAAAGCAGATCAACTTCAAACTGACATACACCAGGCCCAAAAACACAAGTGCATTAGCGAGAAAAGCTGTTCTTCTTGAGTCCAATCCTTAGAAGGTGAACAGCACAAATTTGACATTTGCAAACTCTCCCTAAAAACAACATAATGCATGACATTTGGTAATTAGTACACAGGCGCACACACACACACACACACACACACACACACACACACACACACACACTCACCCATTGCTGGATTTCCGAGTGCAGTGATCCTGGAGTGTCCCACGGACAGACCCTTCTCACAAATCAACGGGAGCTGGAAAAAGTAATTCACAAATTATAAGTCAAAAAAGAAAGAAAAATGGTTTTAAGGGAAAACCAGGAGTAAAGCAGCAAAACTCAGATTGTAGACCTAATGCATAATCCAAAGATCCAGACTTCACTGTAGCAGCAACAGCAGATCAGAGTAGTAAATCAATGAGCTGTACCACACGCCCTGGTGAGGCAGGCAGGCCCTCAGGCTCACCTTAGACTTGTCTGGGAACATGAAGCAGTAGGACTCCACCAGCTCTGGGTCTGTACGGCCCTCCTGCTTTAGCTCCCTCCTCTTCTCAATGAACTGGCACACACACAGGAAACCATGACATCATGAGAAAAGATGTGAGCACAGCAATATAAAGGGGACACTGGTTTTGTGGGTGGGTGAAGGAGATATGAAGTACGTATTTGTTATTGGTCGTGCAAAATTATCAATTAGCATTTTGGGCCAGTCTGGGGACAATATCAGCAGTGGGTAATGTGTTTTGTTTGAACATTAGGAAGTGGAGCTGTTGCAAAACTTCAAATAACATCTTAACATTGACAACAGCCAGAGGCTAACTGGGGGGGGGGGGGGGGGGGGCTTGCTGATGCTACCTCTTTTTCCAGCAGCTCATTGTGAATGAGCCTGGCTTTGCTATAGGAGAATGTCCCTCTAGACGATGCATCCAGGTAGGAGGAGGACAGAATCTTCACAAGGCCCTCAAAGTCCCGGGAGTCAGGGGGCAGAAACTGGTACAGGCCTAGGAGGAGAGAAGCAGTGGATTAGTGTTTGGGATGTGGTTGGCACAACATAGAACAGGATGACATTGTTCATTTGTATACATTCTTACTTTTAAGCATTCAATAGGCTACTTTCTGGCTATCTGGTCAGTTTAAACTGTCAACAGGGATTAGTAAGTGTGTTTAAGAGGGGGCAGACTTGGAAAAACATGTTTCACACTGTAATGACAGTTCTTTACAGAATCCCATTTACTCTGATTTGAGAATAGCATAGCAGAGCTGGCATCACACATATGCATTCTGAACAGCTTGCCCCTACATCTAAGCACTTTATGGAGATGTCAAGAGATTAGACAGGTATTAGCATTATGCTTAAACCACCTTCCCTCCGAGTGACAAGGTGGATTTTTCTTCTCCGTATTGCTTATACACAAGTGCCTAGAGGGTCAATCTGGGATTGGGCACATAAGGGTTGTGGAGGTGGTGTTGTGTCTGTAATGCTTGGAAGCACTGCAGAATATCAGGATGGTGCTGCAGCATAATCAGGATGAACTACATTTCCTTACAATGACACCACACACATGCCTATTGACGCCACACACACTTTCACACTCACCACATACGCAGCTGCTTCTGCTGCTCCACATACACTACTGCTACAGCTCAGTCCATCTATCCCGTTGCCTTGTTACTTCATTCCTACCTATATGTCCCTCAATAACCTCGTACTCCTGCATCTCAACTCAGTACTGGTACTCCCAGTGTATAGCCATGTTATTTTTGCTGGTTGTTATTCATTGTGTTTTACAGTATTCCTCTTGTCACTATTTCATCCTTAATTCTTTGTTGGTAAAGGACTCATATGTAGGCATTTCAGTGTCTACACCTGTTGTTTACGAAGCATGTGACAAATACAGTTTGAGGAGAGGTTTAATAAATTGCCAGGTATGGAAAATCGCATTGGGCAAATAATATGGCAGAAATGGCATTTGGGATCCAGAGTTGGGGTCAATTCATTCCGTCCTATTCTAAAATGGAATGTCATTTCCCACTTAAAAAGATGAGAGATGCCTGTAATTTTCATCATAGGTACACTTCAACTATGACAGACAAAATGAGAAAAAAAATCCAGAAAATCACATTGTAGGATTATTAATGAATTTATTTGCAAATTATGGTGGAAAATAAGTATTTGGTCACCTACAAAAAAGCAAGATTTCTGGCTCTCACAGACCTGTAACTTCTTCTTTAAGAGGCTCCTCTGTCCTCCACTTGTTACCTGTATTAATGGCACCTGTTTGAACTTGTTATCAGTATAAAAGACACCTGTCCACAACCTCAAACAATCACACTGCAAACTCCACTATGGCCAAGACCAAAGAGCTGTCACAATTGTAGACCTGCACCAGGCTGGGAAGACTGAATCTGCAATAGGTAAGCAGCTTGGTTTGAAGAAATCAACTGTGGGAGCAATTTTTAGGAAATGGAAGACATACAAGACCACTGATAATCTCCCTCGATCTGGGGCTCCACGCAAGATCTCACCCCGTGGGGTCAAAATGATCACAAGAACGGTGAGCAAAAATCCCAGAACCACACGGGGGGACCTAGTGAATGACCTGCAGAGAGCTGGGACCAAAGTAACAAAGCCTACCATCAGTAACACACTACACACTCAAATCCTGCAGTGCCAGACGTGTCCCCCTGCTTAAGCCAGTACATGTCCAGGCCCGTCTGAAGTTTGCTAGAGAGTATTTGGATGATCCAGAAGAAGATTGGGAGAATGTCATATGGTCAGATGAAACCAAAATATAACTTTTTGGTAAAAACTCAACTCGTCGTGTTTGGAGGACAAAGAATGCTGAGTTGCATCCAAAGAACACCGTACCTACTGTGAAGCATGGGGGTGGAAACATCATGCTTTGGGGCTGTTTTTCTGCAAAGGGACCAGGACGACTGATCCGTGTAATGGAAAGAATGAATGAGGCCATGTATCGTGAGATTTTGAGTGAAAACCTCCTTCCATCAGCAAGGGCATTGAAGATGAAACGTGGCTGGGTCTTTCAGCATGACAATGATCCCAAACACACCACCCGGGCAACGAAGGAGTGGCTTCGTAAGAAGCATTTCAAGGTCCTGGAGTGGCCTAGCCAGTCTCCAGATCTCAACCCCATAGAAAATCTTTGGAGGGAGTTGAAAGTCCGTGTTGCCCAGCAACAGCCCCAAAACATCACTGCTCTAAAGGAGATCTACATGGAGGAATGGGCCAAAATACCAGCAACAGTGTGTGAAAACATTGTGAAGACTTACAGAAAACGTTTGACCTCTGTCATTGCCAACAAAGGGTATATAACAAAGTATTGAGATAAACTTTTGTTATTGACCAAATACTTATTTTCCACCATAATTTGCAAATAAATTCATAAAAAATCCTACCTGGATTTTTTTCTCTCATTTTCTCTGTCATAGTTGAAAGTCTGTGTTGCCCAGCAACAGCCCCAAAACATCACTGCTCTAGAGGAGATCTACATGGAGGAATGGGCCAAAATAAAGTGTACCTATGATAAAAATTACAGGCCTCTCTCATCTTTTAAGTGGGAGAACTTGCACAATTGGTGGCTGACTACATACTTTTTTGCCCCACTGTAGCTATATGCCCATGAGAGCAACTTGTATGAACTTTGCAGGCTGTGCCATCATAATTCTGCATCTTCTCAACTACAAAACCAAACACATACAACCTGTGAATATAGCAGGCACCATTGCATAGCTGGAATTCTTTCCGATGACAATCCAAGCAGTGGACCCATGACAAAACAGGCTTCCACTGCCCATGGTGGTGTCCATTGCATAGTTGTCTAAAGTCGTCCACATGCTCCCCAGACGAAACAGTTTGTGCATATATTATGACAAGATTGTGACGTTTTTGTTATTTATTTTAAACATTTTTTCTGGAGGCAAGCCGAAGTATACGCCCCTTTGTCGGTGACTGGTTAACAGTAGAGATTCTTCAATAAAGTCTGTTGTCATTCAACGAGAGACAACTTGTTCTCATGTTAATTTTTTCATTGAGAAATACTGAACCAAACATCTTTGTTAGATATAAAATTGCGCGACTAAGATGTTCTTGGCAAATAGCTCAAAATGAATGACAGATTTCTTGAGATATCTTAAACTAATTCTGACCATTTCGGTTAGGGCGTCTCAAAAATGGACAAACAGTACTATTGCATTTTTTCAAGCGAAGGTCTTTTAAAGGAGTATGCTAGCACATTTGTTCGGTTCGGGTAAGCGCCAGCCGAACTGAAGCATTCTGACGCCAAAAAAGGTTGATGTAAAAGCCAATAACAGCACAGTAACCCATCTGAATAATGAACTAGCCTAGATAGCTAGCTAATACCAAAACAGTCCTTGGCAGCTTCTCCCAGTATGGCTACACTCCTGGATTGCCAATGGGTTCACTATTTCGAGTGAGCACGGGATTAAAATTAGAATCTGGACTTATCTTCACAGATTTGATACCGATTATGGAAGACAAGGGACGACGGCTGACTATCTTTGAAGCTTCACTGAAGGGCCATGGTAAAAAGTCTAGATGGGTGTAGTGTTTGTGCAACCGAGTGGACTTCTCCACTATAGTCATTTTCCACCAAAAAGCCTTCAAATTGGGTCCTCGGCTGAATACCATCATCAAAACTACTTTTTCTCTCCACATCAGCCTGTGTAGACCCAAGGAAAATGGAGGCTTGATGGGCAGTTGGCTGATTAATCAGACTGAGATACATAATTAAATTGGTATATAGCCTGAAACATAGAAGTGCAAAATCATGGAAATGTTCCTTACAAGACAGAATGTTTACATGGTTTTGCATGTCCAGCTGAAGGACCAACCGCACAGACAACCAGTTTAATTTGATTAAACATTCTGGCTTGTAAGAAACATTTCCACGATCTTGCACTCCTGTTTCAGACTGTATACCAATTCAATAGCGGAAGTGCTCAAAGATGGCGGCCCCAATGCATTTACCACAAATTCCTTGTTTTGCTAAGTTCTCAGTTACTCTTTTTTTGTTTGGTCATTAGCAGAGTATACGTGATTACAATTTTATTTTCAAGACGCGGCCAATTTGAAAATCTAAAAAGTAGATTGTGTGGATTTATTGGCACATTGAACCATATCGCACGCCATAGTTTAAAAACTCAGTAGATGGTGCTAAAACAAAGACATATTGGAATTCTGCCATCTTTATGCACGTTATCCATTGTATCAGTCGGGAGAGGCTATACGGACACGCCAATTGATGACATATGTTGCACAGCTGAGTCAACTGGAGACAAATGGATTCGGTTCAGTCAGTCGTCCTGATGAGCCCTTCCCAGATATAGTTTATGCTGGCTAACTGGCAACCACAGAAGCATGACGCTAGTTCAAACTTGTCAAAGAAAGTGAAGTTTATTTCGATGGGTGAGGGAGAAATAACTTGTAGCATTGGACACCATCTGGACATCACCATGGCATGCCATTTAGCTAACGTTACAGAAAGCCGGTGTGAATGACAGTACAACGATGTTGTATCGAGGTGCAATTCTCACTGGTGCTTCCCACTGGGCAGCTGTATCATTTATTTGTATTTAACATTTATTTAACCAGGAAAGTCAGTTAAGAACAAATTCTTATTTACAATGACAGACTACCCCAGCCAAACCCTAACCCAGACGATGCTGGGCCAATTGTGTGCCGCCCTATGGGACTCCCAATCACGGCCGGTTGTGATACAGCCAGGATCTGTAGTGACGCCTCTAGCACTGAGATGCAGTGCCTGCTGCATCACTTGTGGTAGCTGGTGGCCAATTTGTTCCATCCCACTTGATTTTATTTATAGTGGGATAACAGCCTACATGAGAAATAACTTGTAATATTTATAGTAACCATCTGAATGTCACCGTCAAATGGGGAGAGTTTGCACCCGCTTGCCGGGCACTGCTGTCCTGCAGTAAGGAGTGGAAGGTAGCTAGATCAGAGATGGAGAACTCAGAATTATTTTTTATTTTTTTTATAAATTAGGAGTCGGGGTCTTATTTTAGCTGAGAGTTAAGATAGTAGAATACACAAGATGAAATTTCAAAATTTGGTTGCGCATCAGCAGTTTCTCTTATGTCAATCAAATAGTTCAGGTCAGCTAAAATGTTTTTAGATTGGTAAGTTAGTCGAGTCAGCTATCTAAACTTGTAGTAATAATGGTCAAATTCTGACCGCAGGCCCCCATTGGTTTTGTTAGTCACTCTCCCACCCTATGGAAAAATCTGTAGAATTGCCAGAAATGTGCTTAAAAACTGACAACCATTCTCTCCACCCCATAAAATTAGTCAAAGAAAAGTTGTAGTGTAGAATTGCGGCAAACTTACTTCAAAAGTACATTCTCCACACCCCATGTCAAAATGTGTAGAATTGCAATAAATGAACTCTAAAATAAAAAAAACTCTGTAAATGTTTTGCTCGCATGGTGGGTGAAGGAGAGGCCCAACAAAAGGCTAGGAACAGCTCTGATTGCATGTGTGGGTACAGACCCACGAGTCACTTTGACCCCTCATGATGAACTGAGTAGCCCCTATTCACAGGTACCGTAGTGGTTAGAGTATTCGGCCAGTAACCGAAAGGTTTTGCTGGATCAAATTCCCAAGCTGACAAGATAAAGAAATTTGTTCTGCCCCTGAACAAGGCAGTTAAACCACTGTTCCCCTTCAGGTTGTCATTGTAAATAAGAATTTGTTCTTAACTGTTAAATAAATGAACATTTAAAAAGTTGCCCATCCCTAAGCTAGATGGTGTAGCCAATATCAGGCCAGGATAACAGCTAAAGCACATTTATTTTAGTGATTTTCACAAAATTTCTTTGCTTCTTGAAAGTCAAATATCTTGAAACTCTGACTGAGGATATGCAAAACATTTTGGGACTGTATCAACAATGGACTAACGTCAAAAAAAAAAAAAGATAGTTCGGATTTTCCCTTTATATTCTGTTTTCTTTTATTTATTTGAAATACCCTGACAATCACGGAAAGTGTCTGAACACTCGAAGTCCCACCTCCGGCAGGCAGATAAGTCTCACATTCACGCTGAAGTTTCTAGCCACAAGGGGCTCATTATGACTGACTGAACTGAATCCGTTCGTCCCCACTCAACTCTCGCTGCGCGTCATACGTCATCAATTATGGGCACCGGGAGTATCTGTATAGTCCCTCCCTTATCAGTCTGAATAATCACGCAAGATGGGCTGCGTCTCTTCACGTGCTTCCCTCCTTGCGCCTGGTCCGAAACTTACCTGCAATGCTGAGCGAGTACGGGAACCGATATTACGTTAACAAAGGCAATAACGAGGTTTGCGCGCAATAAACTAGCTACCCTCTGCAGATGGATCACATTTAACCATGTCAACCATCTAAATTCAGCCGGTAGGGAACGCGGGTTTGCAACATGCTGCACTTGAATTATGACACAAGCAGCCTCTGTTGGAAATAGTAGAGAAAGGGCACAACCTTTCCGTTCCTTAATCTTCCTCGGTATCTGAAAATTTCTCCTTGGCAACTGTTCAGCCGGTCTCTGGCCGGGTAGCGGTGAATTATTGGAGCTTCTTGTGTCCGTGTGCCCGCTCCTCCGCCGCTCAGATGCTTCTTGTTCCGGCATTATACGGTCTTCACATCCAGTCTGATCGCCATTTTGGTTGGATGTGGCCGAGATGGCGGCTGACCACGAATTTTTCTTGCTATCGCCGCTCTCCACGTCGAGCTCGCCGGTCTTCAGACACTGTATGCCCGTTTTTCTCTCCACTTTGGAGTTCATGGCCATTTTTCAGGCACCGTGAGCGTCTTTCGCGGGCAATGTAGTTGGTTACTGCGCCGCTTCACTAACACACTCTCCTTCTCACCCTGTCTCCGCCATTGTGAATGACGTATGCCTTCTTCTCCACCACTGCAAAGCGCTGTCGTCACTCTGTTTACGTTCAAGAAAAGCCGCGCCTCCTACAGGCCCTTAAGTCAAATATCTTTCTTTGGGACAGCTGCTGGCTGAGCGTCTACCTTAGTGGACAATCGTAGAACTCCTGACTCTCATAACGGGACTCTGCATATGAGTATGACCAGGGCGTCATGCACCCCACAAATCTGAAGTATGTCGGGGCGGCAGGGTAGCCTAGTGGTTAGAGCATTGGACTAGCAAGTTCAAATCCCCGAGCTGACAAGGTACAAAATCTGTCGTTCTGCCCCTGAACAGGCAGTTAGCCCACTGTTCCTAGGCCGTCATTGAAAATAAGAATTTGTTCTTAACTGACTTGCCTAGTAAAATAAAGGTAAATTAAAAATAATAAAAATGGAGGTGGGCAACAATAATGCCCCACACACACACACATCTGTAAATTGGAGAATTGTGCATTTTTCAAACACCTGAAACGGTTTTCCTGGAATCTAGAGCCATAATCATTATGCATAATTCTAAGTCAAAAATGTCTATTTTTCTGCATATCTAAGCATACCTCTAGCTGTCTGTATTCCTGATTGGTGTTTATTTTTGAAAAACTAAATATGCTTCTCTGCTAAAATCTGGATAAAAAAATTAAAAGGAATGTGAGTCTTTTTCAGTACATTAGGTACTGAAGTAGTTATTGCTTGTCAGCAGGCATGCCAGCTACTCTAACTTGATTCATACCCTGAAATTGCTTGTAGGTAGGTATGTGTTTGGGAGATTGGGAACCTACTGTGTCTGGGCATGCTAAAGACAACTTCATACAATTGCTAAGTGGCTAGTAGTATTACAGGGGGAAAAATTATTCAATATTTTACCAGTCAAAAGTTTGGACACCTATTCATTCAAGGGTTTTTCTTCATTTTTACTATTTTCTACATTGTAGAATATTAGTGAAGACATCAAAATGATGAAATAACACATGGAATCATGTAGTAACAAAAAAGTATTAAACAAATCCAAATGTATTTTATATTTTAGTTTCTTCAAAGCAGTCACCCTTTGCCTTGACAGCTTTGCACACTCTTTGCATTCTCTCAACCAGCTTCACCTGGAATGGTTTTCCAACAGTATTGAAGGAGTTCCCACATATGTTGATCACTTGTTGGCTGCTTTTCCTTCACTCTGTGGTCCAACTCATCCCAAACCATCTCAATTGGGTTGAGGTCAGGTGATTGTGGAGGCCAGGTCATCTGATGCAGCACTCCACCACTCCCCTTCTTGGTTAAATAGCCCTTACACAGCCTGGGGGTGTGTTGGGTCATTTGTCCTGTTGAAAAACAAATGATAGTGCCACTAAGCGCAAACCAGACGGGATGGTGTATCATTGCAGAATGCTGTGGTAGCCATGCAGCTTAAGTGTGCCTTGAATTCTAAATAAATCACTTACAGTGTCACCAACAAAGCACCCACACACCATCACCTCCTCCTCCCACACATGCAGAGATTATCCGTTCACCTACTCTGCGTCTCACTGAGACACGGCTGTTGGAACCCAAAATCTCAAATTTAGACTCATCAGACCAAAGGACAGATTTTCACCGGTCTAATGTCCATTGTACTTGATCCTTGGCCCAAGCAGGTCTCTTCTTATTATTGGTGTCCTTTAGTAGTGGTTTCTTTGCAGAAATTTGACCATGAAGGCCTGCTTCACAAAGTCTCCTCTAAACAGTTGATGTTGAGATGTGTCTGTCTGTTTCTTGAACTCTGTAAAGCATTTATTTAGGCTGCAATTTCTCAGGCTGTTAACTAATGAACTTATCCTCCGCATCAGAGGTAACTCTGGGTCTTCCTTTCCTGTGGCGGTCCTCATGAGAGCGAATTTCATCAAAGCGCTTAATGGTTTTTCGCGACTGCACTTGAAGAAACTTTCAAAGTTCTTGAAATGTTCCGTATTGGCTGACCTTCATGTCTTAAAGTAATGATGGACTATTTTTATCTCTTTGCTTATTTGAGCTGTTCTTGCCATAATATGGACTTGGTCTTTTACCAAATAGGGCTATCTTCTGTATACCGCTCCTTCCTTGTCACAACACAACTAATTGTCTCAAATGCATTAAGAAGGAAAGAAATTCCACAAAGGATCTTTTAACAAGTCACACCTGTTAATTGAAATGCATTCCAGGTGACTACCTCATGAAGCTGGTTGAGAGAATGCCAAGAGTGTGCAAAGCTGTCATCAAGGCAAAGGGTGGCTACTTTGAAGAACCTCAAAAATAAAATACATTTTGATTTATTTAACACTTTTTTTGGTTACTACATGAGTTATTTCCTAGTTTTGATGTCCTCACTATTATTCTACAATGTTGAAAATGGTAAAAATAAAGAAACCCCTTGAATGAATAGTGTGTCCAAAACTGTGTCCAAACTTTTGACTGGTTCTGTATATATAGGATCTGAAGGGGCATGTGCCACCTATCGGCATGATGCCTCTAAGTTTGACTATATTTATTTCTTCTTTACAGATAGCATGTTCCACTCAAAATAAATGTACACAATTTTTCACTAAAGGATTATTATAGAAATATTTACAAAATCATATATTGTCAAGTTAAACTGTTCTTGTATGTAAAGTTATGCTTTTATACCATCTGTCACACATGGTAACTTAGTGGCATAAAGAGACATTTGTTTGAATCAGAGGAATGTCCATAGATAGTATAGGCCTAATAACTCCCTGACCTATGCACTTTCAGTCTGACATTGGATATACAAAGAGTGGTGGTCAGAGTGGGAAAAGCTCATTTTGTTTTGTCTGGCCTATTTAATTGAGATCATGCATCCAAAATGACATCTGACAAAGCCTACTATAAGAACAAAAATGGACAGTCATATTTTCTCAGATTTAATACAATGGTTCACCACCAGAGAACAGCAAAGGATGCACATCTTGTTATACATTGTCCAATTACATTTATGTGTGCACAATGGGTGAAATGGATTTTAATGTTAGTAGATGAAAATAGAAGTGTTACTGAACCCAGTTCTTAAAGTTCAGTTTAAATGTTTAATGACAAAATACAATTCTTGTAGATTGCAGATAAAAATAGGACATACAGTACACATACAAATACACAAAATTCCTCAATTTGTCATTCCTTACAAATTCAATAAATAGAAATATTCTTTTAAGTTCCAAGTTGAAATACTTTTTACCTAACCAGTTTAACCCAGTTGGTACCAATTATGTGTTTAAATACCCAGATGACTGACAGGGGGCGATGTTTTATAACCCCCAAGCAGCCATTTAGGTACTCCTCCATTGTACTTTTTTTTTTTACTTTTGGGAAGGTATAAAAAATGCATTTACTAACATCTACATTCGTTTTTGCCAAGTATATTTTACTACAAACACCTTAATGTATACTTTTAAATGATATTAGGCTCCCGAGTGGCGCAGCGGTCTAAGGCACTGCATCTCAGTGGTAGAGGCGTCACTACAGACCCTGGTTTCGATCCTGGGCTGACTCACGAATGGGAGACCTATGAGGCGGTACACAATTGGCTCAGAATCATCAGGTGGAGGGGAGGGTTTGGCCGGCCAGGATGTCCTTGTCCCATCTTGCTCTAGCGACTCCTGTGGCGGGCGGGGCGCATTCACGCTGACTTCAGTCGCCAGTTGTACAACACATTGTTGCTTCTGGGTTGAGCAAGCAGAGAGGCTCTTGACCTTCGCCTCTATTTCTTTATTTTATTTCATGTTTATTTAACTAGGTAAGTCAGTTAAGAACAAATTCTTATTTACAATGGCAGCCTACCCCGGTAAAACCCAGACGACGCTGGGCCAATTGTACGTCACCCTATGGGACTCTTAATCACAGCCAGATGTGATACTGCCTGGATTCAAACTAGGGTCTGTAGTGACACCTCTTGCACTGAGATGCAGTGCTTTAGACAGCTGCACCACTCGGGAGCCCGAGCACGTACGGGAGTTACAGCGATGGGACAAGACTGTAACTACCAATTGGATATCAGAAAAAGGGGTAAAAAGCACAAAAATAATAATAAAAAAATATACAGCACCAGTCAAAAGTTTAGACACACCTACTCATTTAAGGGTTTTTCTTTATTTTTACTATTTTCTATATTGTAGCTCAGGTGCATCCTGTTTCCATTGATCTTCATTGAGATGTTTCTACAACTTGAATGGAGTCCACTTGTGGTAAATTCAATTGATTGGACATGATTTGGAAAGGCACACACCTTTCTATATAAAGGTCCCACAGTTGACAGTGCATGGCAGACCAAAAACCAAGCCATGAGGTCAAAGGAATTGTCCGTAGAGCTCCGAGACAGGATTGTGTCAAGGCACAGATCTGAGGATGGGTACCAAGTAATGTCTGCAGCATTGAAGGTCCACAAGAACACTGTGGCTTCCATCATTCTTAAATGATGGACAGACAAAAGCCACTCCTTAGTAAAAGGCACATGACAGCCCGCTTGGATTTTGCCAAAAGACACTTAAAGGCTCTCAGACCATGAGAAACAAGATTCTCTGGTCCGATGAAACCACGATTAAACTCTTTGGCCTGAATGCCAGGTGTCATGTCTGGAGGAAACCTGGCATCATCCCTACGGTGAAGCATGGTGCTGGCAGCATCATGCTGTGGGGATGTTTTTCAGCGGTTGGGACTGGGAGACTAGTCAGGATCGAGGGAAAGATGAATGGAGAGATCCTTGATGAAAACCTGCTCCAAAGCGCTCAGGACCTCAGACTGGGGCGAAGGTTCACCTTTCAACAGGACAATGACCCTAAGCACACAGCCAAGACAACACAGGAGTGGCTTTGGGACAAGTCTCTGAATGTCCTTGTGGACCAGCCAGAGCCCGGGCTTGAACCCAATTGAACATCTATGGAGACCTGAAAATAGCTGTGCAGCGATGAACTCATCCAACCTGACAGAGCTTGAGAGGATCTGCAGAGAAGAATGGGAGAAACTCCCTAAATACAAGTGTGCTAAGCTTGCAGCGTCATACCCAAGAAGACGTCAGGCTGTATTGGCTGCCAAAGGTGCTTTAACAAAGTTATGAGTAAAGGGTTTGAATACTTTTGTGATGTGATATCATTTTTTTTATATATATAAATTTGCCAATTTTTTTTTTACTTTGTCATTATGGGCTATTGTGTATAAATTGATGAGGGGAAAAAATATGTCATACATTTTAGAATAAGGCAAAATAAGGAAAGAGTTAAGGGGTCTGAGTATTTTCCGAATAGGCTGTATTTTACTGTAAAGTACATTGAGACTTTGAAATGCACTTTGTTGAATAAAGTTTGATTTGACTTGAGTTTGATTCCTACCTCAGCAGAGTGTTTATAAGCTCCTAGTTTCCCAGCCACAGTGCCACCTGTAGACAGTTGACAAGGTCCTGGTTGACCATGATCTCAGCAGATGGGACTGTGCCTGGACTGGGCACCGGCGCAGAGGAAGGCTCTGGCCCTAGAGCGGGACTGGACACCGTGCCTGGACTGGGCCCCGCCGCAGAGGAAGACTCCGGCCTTGGATCTGGCACCGGAAGTACCTGGCTGGAGAGACGCACTGGAGGCCTGGTGCGTGGAGCCGGCACAGGTGGCACCGGACTAGTGACACGCACTTCAGGAAGGGTGCGGAGAGCTGGCACAGGACTCACCAGACTGCTGACAGGCTCTTCAGGTTGGAACCAAGGGCTCTCTATGGTCAGGGCGTGACATATACATATCTCCAAGCAACAGTAAGTGTGGAGATAGTGGGACAGAAATTATGAGTAGTTCAGATAGGAATGATTCATTAGCTTTAGGAGGATGGTACATAAGGATAGTGGTCATGGAGCAAGATAATTTGTAAGCAATGTATTCAAATGAGGAGACAGTAGGTGTCACGCCCTGGCCATAGAGAGGTTTTTATTCTCTATTTTGGTTAGGCCAGGGTGTGACTAGGGTAGGCATTCCAGTTTCTTCATTTCTATGTTTTCTGTTTCTATGTTTTGGCCGGGTATGGTTCTCAATCAGGGACAGCTGTCTATCGTTGTCTCTGATTGGGAATCATACTTAGGCAGCCTGTTTTGCCACCTTAGTTGTGGGTAGTTATCTGTGTTAGTGGCCCGTATAGCCCGTGTTAGTGGCCCGTATAGCCCGTGTTAGTGGCCCGTATAGCCCGTGTTAGTGGCCCGTATAGCCCGTGTTAGTGGCCCGTATAGCCCGTGTTAGTGGCCCGTATAGCCCGTGTTAGTGGCCCGTATAGCCCGTGTTAGTGGCCCGTATAGCCCGTGTTAGTGGCCCGTATAGCCCGTGTTAGTGGCCCGTATAGCCCGTGTTAGTGGCCCGTATAGCCCGTGTTAGTGGCCCGTACAGCCCGTGTTAGTGGCCCGTACAGCCCGTGTTAGTGGCCCGTACAGCCCGTGTTAGTGGCCCGTACAGCCCGTGTTAGTGGCCCGTACAGCCCGTGTTAGTGGCCCGTACAGCCCGTGTTAGTGGCCCGTACAGCCCGTGTTAGTGGCCCGTACAGCCCGTGTTAGTGGCCCGTACAGCCCGTGTTAGTGGCCCGTACAGCCCGTGTTAGTGGCCCGTACAGCCCGTGTTAGTGGCCCGTACAGCCCGTGTTAGTGGCCCGTACAGCCCGTGTTAGTGGCCCGTACAGCCCGTGTTAGTGGCCCGTACAGCCCGTGTTAGTGGCCTGTACAGCCCTAGTCAACTTCATGGTCAGCGCTTTGTTTTGTTGGCGACATTTATAAATAAAAAGAAATGTACGCTCACCATGCTGCACCTTGGTCCGATCATTTCCACCCTGGCGACGATTGTGACAGTAGGGAAAGACAGTTCAGTTATTTTGATTTGAGTACACCGATGGAGCGGGGGTGACACAGGTAGCCATAAACAGCGGGAGTAGCTTGCTTAAGAGAGAATAAATCACCAGGCTGTTGCCAACTTTCAGTTAGGAGAAGTAAGTCTAGCTTGTCAGATATTAGTTAATGGAGCAAGGGGGCTTTGTTGCTCATTGACCAAGTGTTGAGGAGAGCAAAGTTAGTATTGTGAGACAGAGGTGAGTTTATCGATAGTGGTAGGCTGAAGGCAGTCATGGTTTACAGTACGAGATGATCTATTGGGAGCAAGGTGGAGTGAGACCAAAGAGAGTTAATGTTGCTACCAGTAGTATAGTTGAAAGACCAGTTGCAACGTGAGCCATGATGCAGGTAGCGGCGTCTACGTCTACGTATGATGAGCGGGCAAGGATAAGTACATCAGAGGAGAGCCAATAGTTATATTTCAGGTGGCAAAGATCAAGGGGGGAATAGTATTTGGTCTTGAAAAAACAGGAAGGGGGAAACCATAGTAACCAGAGCATCGTACAAGCAGGGGTCACAGAGAGGAGCCAGTGAGCGGGTCTGTGATTTAGATCCAAGAAAACATCAGATAAATCCACACAGAAACCACCACAGTAGGCAAAGCAGCAAGCAACTAACCTACTTCATCCAGCTAGCACTAGAACCCACAGTCAAAACACATCTGAAACACAACCTTTGCCAGCAGAGCAAAAGCAAAGAGAGAACGGAAACGTCTTCAATGAGATTGACGGCTGGAGCTCACACGATGGCAAAAGAGTGGAGGCTGGGTTACAATAACAAAAGCCAGGGAGAGAAGCGCTTCAGGGGAGAGGCTGTAGAGCTAGCCGGTGAATAAGCAGGGAGGAGGCGGGAGGTACACCAGGCCACGGGAAAGCCAAGGAGGGTAATCCGACAGGTATTCCAGAGGGAGGTATTTGGCGAGGGAAATTCAAAATAGATAAATTCCCAAAGCAATAATCCATAGGTGGGTCAGAGAACCATGATTACAGCAATCAGAGGAAGACTGCATGCTGGTATGTGGTCACAGCAGCGCAGTCCAGACTCAGAGGTAGGCTAACTAGAAAGCTAGCTTACACTAATATCCAAGGTTGTAAGAGTCACAAAACTCCAGTAGGCCTAAAAGTGGACAAAAACATAATATTGAACTCTTATGTATCATCATGGAACCTTACTTTCAATGGTTATTTTCTCACTTTTGGGTGTGGTGCATTGTTGCACTGTCCCAGGAACAGAAATGGTTGGTTTTCAGAACAATGGTCAAGTGCCATGATGTGTCTTGCCCCATGTTTGAAACCCTGATGATGCATTGGTACACTTATTTATTACAGAAATTAACGCTCAAGGTTTCAATACATATTATTGGTGTGATTCGTAGGTTTCTGAAAAATGCATCCGACTGTGAGATCTGTCCATCTGTGGAACGTGCTTGAAATAAAGACGACCTGGAACGTGCCCAGAATGTTGAATTGACACTTACATCATGTGACAGTGCCTCGTAAATAATCAGTACGACGTGGCTATAAGAAGTGTGCAAAATCCAGACAAGAGATTGCGTGAAAAAAAATGTTGTTCAAATGATACAGGGTGGAGAGCGTGAATTCGCTATGCAATTTGTTTCACCTTTGAATACAGAAATTCTGCTGGATTTAGCACGCTGCTCAGCTAGCACCTCTGTCCTACCTATAGTAGCTGGCTCGGAAACGTTAGCTAGCTAGCATTAGGTAAATTTTAAAACGTATTTTTCAATATAGACGTTTTAACACGATATGATCCTTGGCATGATATAGCTAAATAGATCACATTTGTTAGCTAGTTAGCTAACATCGACATGATATTCCATGCAATTTGTTTAGAATGTTTTTTTTTTTGGATTAGCATGGTAGCTAGCTAACTATCTAACCTTTAAACTCATATTTAGTCTCTAGCTAGGTAGCTGGTAAATTTGCTATCATCCTTTGTCAGCCCACTACAATTAGTGGTTCCAATTTTAAGACGAATTTACTAGTTTATTATAAAAATTGTGATAACTAGCTCACCCTTTCAGCTGTGGTAGCTAGCTATTAGTGTTAGCAAGTTATTAGCTAGCAGTGATAACATAACTAGCTAAACCTAAATGGTAGAATTTATGAGTAGAGTAATGTAGCTATTGTCTATGCTAAATTGTCATAAATTCCTCTTCCCTCCCACACATTCCCATAAGGTCTGACTCAAGAATGGGAAAATTCTTAACAAGAAAGAAACGGATGAAGACAACAGAAGGGGCCATGGGGCGCTGTGTTGTATTTTAAATAGTTAAATCTGCTATCAATTTCTATTCTGACTTGTAATGTTAAAAAAGGTAGAGAAAATGAACTCCTGTTTCTCTGAATTAGCTAGGCTCACGTTGATAAACTACACAGATTTGAGTCACTGCAATTAAAATTGTTTTCCCAATGTATCCTTCAATTCAATTGTTTTCACTATGTATTGCATGTTTGAGGAGATTATATACTGTTAAACATGTTTGTAATTTAATATTAATAAATGGCCAGAAGGTTTCCACTTTTATGCTATATTTTTTAAAGTTATAAATATTGGTAGGCTTAACTCGTTAATAAATGGTCAATGGGTTTTGACTTTCTTTAAAGGTTAAAGATCTGTCATTGAAAGCAAGTCTAAGAAGTGATAGTTATGTTTTACGTGTGCATGTTTTTTTAAATTGAACCTTTATTTAACTAGGCAAGTCAGTTAACAACACATTCTTATTTTCAATGACGGCCTAGGAACAGTGGGTTAACTGCCTTGTTCAATGGCAGAACAACAGATTTTTACCTTGTCAGCTCGAGGGATTCGACCTGCAACCTTCAGTTGCAGGCCCAACGCTCTAACCACCAGGCTACCACTCATACTTCTATGCTTCCCATTCTTAAGTTTAGTTTTGTACACCAGCTTCAAACAGTTGAAAATACAATATTTTTGGTTATGTGAAACATATTTCACAGTGGTTTAGATGGTACAATGATTCTCTAAACAATGACTGCTTGTTTTGCCACATTAACTGAAATTAGGCAAACTATTAGAATTTTTGCAACCAGAAAATGGCAGTGATTTCTGTATATTGCACCTTTGAAGGTATCATTTTAGTAGTTATAAATGTTGATAACTCTTATGTTTATAGGTCTGTCACTTTAAAATAAGATATACTTTTAGCAGATACATGTGGGGAAATCATTTCAACATGATTTGAGAGTTCTCTCAGAGCTTAGACATTTGGTACTCATCACTGCTGGGTACTCATCACCACATACATGAGTGAAGATTCAACACTTTGTTAAACATGTTTAGTCAATGAATGGTGGGTATGAAGATCAAAACATTCAACGTTGTGAGAGAATTTCTCCACTGTTTCATGTACAACTAGAAAATGAGGATGCATAAGGGTTCATGTGATAAACAATTGTAAGTGCATTTATAAATGGTTAATAAGTGGAGGTAAATATTGGCTGACTTTGGTCATGGCACTCTTGACCAATGCGATATAACCATCAATGTAATTATAACCCTTTTACAAATGGAATCTTATTGTAAAAGTGTTACCCAGATGGGTAACTACCAGGAACCATACACATTTTGACATTGCATTTTAGTCATTTAGCAAATGCTCTTATTGAGATTGACTTAGTGCATTCATCTTAAATTTGCCAAGAGAGACAACTGCAAAGATCACAGCCATTCTGACATACACGTGATCCACCATCAGCTTCAAATACCAAACCGGTCTCAGAAGACATTCAATGGACAACAGTAAAACTGTAGAGCAGTGCAGTTATGTTGCAGTATGTTATGTGAGTGTGTATGGACTCATCACATACACAAAAAACTGGAGAATGCATTGAAAATATAAAGCTGTACAGTATATTCACATGCTCAATGGTTGTGTTCTGCATGAAATAGCTGCTCCAGTTCTCATTGGTGTTAGGCAGTTACCAGGGACTTAGAATATTACAGTAGATATATGCATCATAAGGACTAAACAAGGTATGGGTTTGGTATATTATGTGTGGCTTTGTGTTGGGTATTGGACATTGAAAACTACATCAGCTGTGAAGCCTGGATAACATTTTCAGGATAAAAAAAGCTGAAATTCAACAGTTATCAAGCCTCTTACTGTAAGTTTAGCATGCAATGGCCATTCAAAGTTCAATAGTTAAAGGTATAATGGATGACAGCATTGCAGATTAACTCATGGAAACATTCTATCTTCAAGACCTACTGGAGGATTGTTTCTTATCAAAACTCAGATTTGTTTAATGTTTACCTTCACTCAACAGGCTGTGTTTCTCACTATCTTGAGTGGGTCACACACACTCAGCTCCCAAATCACATCTATTTATATCTCCCCAGCTATTTATTTGTGATATTTAAAATATATTAAGAAACGTCCTCTCACTGTCAACTGCGTTTATTTTCAGCAAACTTAACATGTGTAAATATTTGTATGAACATAACAAGAATCAACAACTGAGACATAAACTAAACAAGTTCCACAGACGTGACTAAATGTCATAATTTGTCCCTGAACAAAGGGGGGGGGGGTCAAAATCAAAAGTAAGTCCGTATCTGGTGTGGCCACCAGCTGCATTAAGTACTGCAATGCATCTCCTCCTCATGGACTGCACCAGATTTGCCAGTTCTTGCTGTGAGATGTTACCCCACTCTTCCACTAAGGAAGTTCCCGGACATTTCTGGGGGGAATGGCCCTAGCTCTCACCCTCCATCCAACAGGGCCCAGATGTGCTCAATGGGATTGAGATCCCAGCTCTTTGCTGGCCATGGTAGAACACTGACATTCCTGTCTTGCAGGAAATCACACACAGAACGAGCAGTATGGCTGGTGGCATTGTCTTGCTGGAGGGTCATGTCAGGATGAGCCTGCAAGAAGGGTACCATATGAGGGAGGAGGATGTCTTCCCTGTAACGCACAGTGTTGAGATTGCATGCAATGACAACAAGATCAGTCCGGTGATGCTGTGAAACATCGCCCCAGACCATGACGGACCATACAACTCCAAATTGATCCCGCTCCAGAGTGCAGCCCTCGGTGTAACGCTCAATCCTTCGACGATAAACGCAAATCCGACCATCACCCCTGGTGAGACAAAACCGTGACTCGTCAGAGAAGAGAAGCACTTTTTACCAGTCCTGTCTGGTCCAGCGACGGTGGATTTGTGCCCATAGGCGATGTTGTTGCCGGTGATGTCTGGTGAGGACCTGCCTTACAACAGGCCTACAAGCCCTCTCTCAGCCTATTGTGGACAGTCTGAGCACTGATGGAGGGATTGTACGTTCCTGGTGTTACTCCGGCAGTTGTTGTTGCCATCCTGTACCTGTCCCAAAGGTGTGATGTTCGGATGTACCGATGCTGTGCAGGTGTTGTTACACGTGGTCTGCCACTGCGAGGACAATCAGCTGTCCGTCCTGTCTCCCTGTAGCTCTGTCTTAGGCGTCTCACAGTACGGACATTGCAATTTATTGCCCTGGCCACATCTGCATTCCTCAATCCTCCTTGCAGCATGCCCAAGGCACGTTCACGCAGATGATCAGGGACCCTGGGCATCTTTGTTTTGGTGTTTTTCAGAGTCAGTAGAAAGTCCTCTTTAGTGTCCTATGTTTTCATAACTGTGACCTTAATTGGCTACTGTCTGTAAGCTGTTAGTGTCTTAATGAACACTGAAAGCAAAACAATAAACAACCAACGAACAGTCCTGTAAGGTGCAACACAACACTAAACAGAAAATAACCACCCACAAAACACAATGGAAAACAGGCTACCTAAATATGGTTCTCAATCAGGGACAACGATTGACAGCTGCCTCTGATTGAGAACCATACCAGGCCAAACACAGAAATAGAAAATCATTGACAAACTAACATAGACAACCCACCCAACTCATGTCCTGACCATACGAAAACAAAAGACAAAACAAAGGAACTAAGGTCACAACGTGACAGTTATACTCACAAACAATATTTTGACGGTTTTGGAAACTTTAGAGTGTTTCTATCCTAATCTGACAATTATATGCATATTCTAGATTCTGGGCCTGAGAAATAGGCAGTTTCATTTGGGTACGTTTTTCATCTAAACATCAAAATACTGCCCCCTACACTCAACAGGTTAACAGGCTTTTCCCGCCGAAACCCTAACATGTTCAAAAATTGAATACTTGACCAATATTTCTAACATAAGAATGTGGGGAATGGTCAGAGATGGATCTGTAGAAAATTATTGTCATATATGTTTTTATTTTGTGATGTCATTAAAAATGTTAGCAATGAAATACTGTAACTTGGAAAGTATATCCCTTTATCTGTCAAGTTTCCATCCTTAATGTTGTATATTAAATATGATCAATATGAAATTATTTTTGTTAAGATAGGAATGGGATTTTTGGAGCCATAAGAGAATCTCTCCTATAAACTGTGCATAGTAATAGCCATGCCCCAAGTGAGGTCAGACTGAGGGATCCACCATTTCAAGAGAATGCATAAAAGGAAATTGGTAACAGAAATTAACATTAGACCAGAAAACATGGTTCGAAATGGTTGGAACCTCAACACGAGGTGAAGAAAATAAGCTATTCTCCCAGACCAGAGAGGCATGTGGAGCTGCAGCTCACATCCAGAGAGCTTTGAACTTTGAATATCAACACAAGGAAGAGGCGAGAAGCTCACCTCTCAGACAATTGCTGGTATGGCTTATTAGCTGTTCAAAATCAAATATCTAGAAAAGCGCATTTAAGTGGGAACATCCTACTACTCGAATAAAATCACTGTATCCTCATCACCAATGGGATCCGTCAACATGGCTGGCTAGCCTTTCCAAGGAGCATCTTCCATACTGAACAATAGTAGAAGACGGGAAAGGGGAGACCCCTCTCAGACAATTAGAGCCATACAAGCTTGCCACTGAAAAGCCAACAACCTTCCTAAGGAGGGCTGGTTCCGACAGAGAAATGGCGAATGAAGGCATAACGTAACGTAAATACATTCATGATTTCCCAAACGGGCGTTGGTTCGTGTGCAAAGTATATGAATACTCTGAGAATAGTTTAAAAAATGAATCAACGATAAGTGTCTTTTCCTCTCTCTTGCCCCCTTCATTTTGTTGTGTAACAAAGCCGCCATTTGTTGTGTTAGTCCGCTAGGGACCTTCTCTCATGTATTAAGTGTGTATGTGTCACGAGCATTGTTGAAAGAATCGGACCAAAATGCAGTGTGGTTTGGGTTCATCATCTTTATTACGTGGACCGGCAAAAAACAATAAAGAACAAAACTAACGTGAAGCTATGCAGTGCTCAAGACAACTATACACAAACAAGATCCCACAACAAACAGGTGGGAAAAGCTGCCTAAATATGATCCCCAATCAGAGACAATGATAGACAGCTGCCTCTGATTGGGAACCATACCAAGCCAACCTAGAAAAAAAGAAACTAGAATGCTCACCCTAGTCACACCCCGACCTAACCGAGATAGAGAATAAAGGATGTCTAAGGTCAGGGCGTGACAGTAACCCCCCCCCAAAAGGTGCGGAAAACCTGACTCTATAGGGGAGGGTCTGGGTGGGCATCTGGCCTCGGTGGTGGCTCCTGTGCGGGATGTCGACCCCGCTCCGCTCGCGGATCCGCCCGCGGATCCGCCCGCTTCGGTGGCGACTCTGGTGCGGGGATCGTCGCCAGAAGCTCCGGCAAATGGATCATCACCGGAGGAACCGGACTGTGGATCATCGCCAGGGACTCCGGACCATGTATCGTTGATCGTTGCCGGATCTCCAACCCGGAGATCATCGCTGGAGGAAACGGACCGTGGATCGTCGCACACTGGAGGTCTGGCGCGTAAAGCTGGAACAAAATGTCCTGGACAGATGACAACCTTTGCATGGCAAGTGCGGGGAGCTGGCACAGGATGTACCGGGCTATGGAGGCGCACTGGAGACACGGTGCGTAGAACCAGCACAGGACGTACTGGGCCGTGGAGGCGCACTGGAGGTCTGGAGCGTAAAGCTGGCACAATGTGTCCTAGACAGATGACAACCTTCGCACGGCAAGAGTGGGGAGTTGGCACAGAACGTACCGGGCTGTGGAGGCACACTGGAGACACGGTGCGAAGAACCGGCACACATTGTACCGGAACGATGACACTCTCCTCAAAGCGAGTGCGGAGAGCTGGCACAGGTGGCATCGGGCGGATAACACGCTCCTCAGGGCGACTGTCTTGCCTCTCCAGCCAAACCAATAGCTCTTCCGCTTCACTCTCTTCACATTTCGCCAACCACTCCTCGAAGGTCTCTATCTCACCCCTCCGTTCACTCTCTCTCAATCTATCCAACACTTCCACCATGGTCTCTGACTCACCCCTCAGCGTCGCAGACCACCCTGTGTGCCACCCCAAAACGTTTTTGAGGCTGCTTCTTGGGCCTAAGTCGTGGCCGCAAACCCCTGTGTCGTCGCTGTCCCTCCTTCGCTGCTTCCGCCTGCTCGATCCGGTCTTACGTAGCAAAATTTGAAATTGTGTTTTCGACATTTGATAAAAGTAGAGACTCAGAGCCACAAAATGGTATATCATACACTATAGTTGAGGAACAACGGAAAAGTAATTCTGCTTTGTAAGTTGATAAACTTGTAACCTCACTTTTGAATGTACTAAACAACCAAAGATTTAAAGACTAAAGGCTGGTTTATACAATGAGTGTGTTCATAAATTAAATCTGGAGTGCCAGAGTGTGCTCTGGGTGTTGTCATATTGCCCGTTAGTAAATTCAGAGCATTTTGCTCTCGGAGCACACAGGACGCTGTCACGTTCTGACCTTAGTTCTTTTATTATGTCTTTGTTTTAGTATGGTCAGGGCGTGAGTTGGGTGGGTGGTCTATGTTCATTTTCTATGATTTGGGATTGCTGTGTTCGGCCTGGTATGGTTCTCAATCAGAGGCAGCAGTCAATCGTTGTCCCTGATTGAGAATCATACTTAGGTAGCCTGGTTTTACTTTTGAGTTCTGGGCGTTTGTTTCCTGTTGTAATGTTTGTTTCACATTTCAGGACTGTTTCGGTTTTCGTTTGTATCATTAATTTTGTTATTTTGTATTTTTTAGTGTTCAGGTTAATGAACTAAAATGAACACTTACGACGCTGCACCCCAGCCCACTATCTCTACTACTCCTCATCAGAGAAGGAAGAAGAAACCCGTTACAGACGCTCTAGACGAAAAGTAGGGTTGATCCGAGTGTTCTGACTTAACTTCTTGAAACTCCCCATCCTGGATCCGGGTTTGTGACTAAAGCCTCAGGCTCATTAGCATAACGCAACGTTAACGATTTCTGAAAATCGCAAATAAAATGAAAATAATGCGTCTGCTCTCAAGCTTAGCCTTTTCTTAACAACACTGTCATCTCAGATTTTCAAAATATGCTTTTGAACCATAGAAATTGACTAATTTGTGTAAGAGTATGCAAAGCTAGCATAGCATTTTGAGTAGCATTTAGCACGCAACATTTTCACAAAAACCAGATAACCAAATAAATAAAATCATTTACCTTTGAAGAGCTTCTGATGTTTTCAATGAGGAGACTCTCAGTTACATACCAAATGCGCAGTTTTTCCTGAAAGCGTCTGTGTGTAGGAGAAATCGTTCCGTTTTCTACATTACGTCTGGCTACCGAAACGAAAATTCAGTCACCTACAACGTAAAACTTTTTCCGGATTAACTACATAATATCGACCGAAACATGGCAAACGTTGTTTGGAATCAATCCTCAAGGTGTTTTTTCACATATCTCTTCATTGATATGCAGTTCGTGGAAGCTTGCTTTCCTCTCTGTATCGCATGGAAAAATACTGGCAGGTGACTTTTGCGCACCAATTTCGGCGCAGGACACCGGGCGGACACCTGGTAAATGTGGTCTCTTATGGTCAATCTTCCAATGATCTGCCTACAAATACGTCACAATGCTGCAGACACCTTGGGGAAACGACAGAAAGGGCAGGCTCATTCCTCTCGCATTCACAGCCATATAAGGAGACAATGGAAAACAGAGCCTCAAAAATCCTTGTCATTTCCTGCATGCCATCTCATCTTGGTTTTGCCTGAAGCTCACGTTCTAGGGCACGCACAGAGAATATCTTGGTATTTCTGGACACGTCAGAGTGTTTTCTTTCGAATGCTATCAATTATATGCATAGTCGAGCATCTTTTTGTGACAAAATATCTTGTTTAAAACGGGAACGTTTTTCATCCAAAAATGAAATAGCGCCCCCATAGATGTAAGAGGTTAACAACAGCAGTCAAAAACTCAATCTAACTGACTTACGTTGGCTAGCTTTCATGCTACTCCCGGACACAAATGAGAGAACAGCTCACTCTGAACATTTCATTCATCCTAGCAGTACTGGTTAGGCTGTTTTTATATTATCCAGAGCGTTGGTGACTGCAACTGTCTTGTTACACTTCAGAGCAGTTTTTGACATTATTGATCATAGTCTGCTGCTGGAAAAACTTGGCTTTACACCCCCTGCTATGATGTGGATAAAGTGTTACTTGTCTAACAGAACACAAAGGGTGTTAGTTAATGGAAGCCTCTCAAATATAAACCAGGTAGAATCAGGAATTCTCCAAGGTACTGTTTAGACTCCTTGCTTTTTATATTTTTCAATAACGACATACCACTGACTTGAGTAAAGCCAGAGTGTCTATGTATGCGGATGACTCAACACAATACACGTCAGCTACTACAGCGACTGCACTCAACAAAGAGCTGCAGTTAGTTCCAGAGTGGGTGGCAAGGAAAAGGGTAGCTCTAAATATTTCTAAAACTAAAAGCATTGTATTTGGAACAAAACACTCACTAAACCCTAAACCTCAATTAAATAATGTAATGAATAATGTGGAAATTGAGCAAGTTGAGATGAATAAACTGCTTGGAGTAACCCTAGATTGTAAACTGTCATGGTCAAAACATATTGATGCAGTAGTAGCTCAGATGGGGAGAAGTCTGTCTATAATAAAGCGATGCTCTGCCTTCTTAACAACACTATCAACAATGCAGGTCCTACAGGCCCTAGTTTTGTCGCACCTTGACTACTTTTCAGTCGTGTGGTCAGGTGCCACAAAAAAGGCCAGCTCATTATAGACAGAAGCGCGCCACATGGCAGACCAACCAGAACTCTCGGAAAGTCCAGCCCACTCATTATCTCAGCAAATCATGGCTAATGGGAAGGTTGCTGACTTTTTCCATGGCTAAACCAACTAAGGTCGTAATTCAAGTTTGTTATCAAGGCACATGAAAGTTCACATGTTCAAGAAGGCATTTCTGCCCAAAAACGCATTTTGATTTAAAAAAAGTTTCAGTTCAAATGGTGCTCCTGTGAAGTAGTGATGTGCGACATATGCCTAGTTTCCTGAAACGAGTTACATGTAATCATAATTTTCATTATTACAAGTAGTGAAAGTAAAGTAAATAAAGTATTCCACCTGAAAGGTTAGACGTGTCATTCTGAAATGTGAACGTAATTATTCATCTGAATACATTGGAACAACATTTTCCACAGATCTTTCCACTCGATTTGGACACTTTGTCTGACTTTGAACAACTAAGAGAAGTGGCTGTATAATCAATCATATTATTAATTTGTAAAGCTGAATTGACCCATTATGTCTTTATCGGTTCGTAAAAACTCCTGCAGCAGCACACCACAAACAATCGCTAGGTCAGTGGCCATGCTGACAGCGTTCCCCAACCTACCAACCCCTCCCAATTTTTCAACTGGTTGTTCAGTACAGTACCATTTACGTTCAACTGAACGTTCAAAACAGGACAGGACTGAAGGATTGCAACAAAGAGTATTTATATACTGTCGTTTTCTTATGTTTGTTGATTTTTATAAAGCTTTTAACACTGTAGAACATGAGTTTATGTTCAAAGCAATACATTTTTTGGGGGGTTTGGTGACTTTTTTTTTAAAGCAGTCCAAACATTATATAGTGGTTGTACAAACTCTGTAAAATTAGACATCTCAAAGATTTGATATTGGCCGTGGCGTTTGGCAGGGCTGCCCAATTAGTACATTTTTATTTTTATTATGGCTCTTCATATCAAGAAAGGGAATTTTCAAGGTGTTTCAGCACTTGGAAATGAATTTAAACTATGTCAACTGGCTGATGATACCACTATATTTTTAAGAAACAGGAACATGGTTTCTGAAGCAGTTTACTGTATTGAAGACTTTTCCTTAGTTTCCTGTTTGAAAATTAATATCAATAAGTCAGTCTTATTTCTACTCAAGGATTGTTTTACAGGAAGTATATGGTATCCCAATTAAAGATATGCTTACTTATCTTGGAACTATTATATGCAAGGACAAAAACAAAGGATTGAATTAAACTTTAACCCCATTATTGAGAAAATAAAGAAGAAATTGAACCTCTGGTTGCTGAGAGATATTTCGTTATACGGTCGGGTTTTATTGTCCAAAGCTGAAGGGTTATCCAGATCGGTGTATGTCACGTTATCACTTGAATTATCCCCTAAAATTGTAAAGGACTTAGATTAGATTCTTTATAATTTTATTTGGAGGAACAAGCCTCACTATCTACAAAAATATATTCTTACTAATACCCAAGAACAAGGTCTTGAGGTTTTAGATTTCACAACTCTAAATAATACTTTTAAAATAAATTGGATTCTGAAGTATGTTATGAACCAGAACAGCATTTGGAATGTCTTCCCTAAGGATTTATTTGACTCGGTTGGTGGTTTAGAATTTCTGCTTCAATGTCATTGTGACGTTGATAAAATCCCAGTAAAGTTGGCCAAATTCCAAAAGCAGGCAATGTTAGCTTGGATGTTAGCGTATAAACACACATTTCCCCTCACAGATACTTTTTATGGAACAACAAAGATTTAAACATTTTCGTAACTGGTTTGAGAACAACATTATTTTGGTTACTGAAATGAGGATGGATATCTAATTTCTTGATAAGTTTAAAATTCCAATAACACCGAAATAATATGAAATTGTTTTTGATGCGATTCCAAGGGGGTTGCATCTCTTTTAAATTCCTTTGTGGTTGATGTAAGTAACATAGATTTACATGAAAATATATTAATTGGCAATATTAACATCAAAGATAAATGTAGTAGTAAACAGATTAAGAATATTGTTTGTGATACTACAATTCCCCCAGCAAGATTATTTTGGTCAAACATCTATGGTGATATACAATGGGGGAAAGCATGGAAAATTGCTAACAAATATTGTTTCAGTAACAAGGTGAATGAAGTTTAATTTAAATTGTTAAATAGAATTTTTCATGTGAAACATGTTTTGGAAAGATTCAATCTGTATATTGACTATAAATGTGATTTCTATGGAATGGAGAAGGAGACCATTTTGCATGAGTTTTTTCCCTGTATTTATAGTACAATATTTTGGGGTTGACATACAGAATTTTGTTTAAAACATTGGACCAGTTGTACTAGGGGCGGCAGGGTAGCCTAGTGGTTAGAGTGTTGGACTAGTAACCGGAAGGTTGCGAGTTCAAACCCCTGAGCTGACAATGTACAAATCTGTCGTTCTGCCCCTGAACAGGCTGTTCCCAGGCTGTCATTGAAAATAAGAATTGGTTCTTAACTGACTTGCCTGGTTAAATAAAATCAAAATAAAAAACTATTGATTGGTTTTGATATAATGATTTATTTCAGAAATTCTGACATAGATAAAGATGTAGTATATTTAATTCAACTGCTAATAATACTATGTAAATGTCATATTCACAAATGAAAATGGTCTAATTCAAAACCTACATTATGGCACTACTTTAACTAAAATGAAAAACAAAAAGGCAATTAAAACTTGTATTATTAATGAATATGATTTTGTTTGTTTAGGATTCCTGGCAATGTAAATAGTCTGTATGTATGCAAGTTTGCATGTGACTATTCCTCTTATGTTTGATGATATTTGTGTATATACATTATACACATTATACACGTATACACCCATGACCCGGAAGTACTTAGGTATTTCTGCTTGTTTGGTGGGTTATTACTCGATATCACATCTGCAAAGTCATAAACCCCGCCTATTTTTAAAAAACAATTATCTTAATAAAATCCCTTAACCACAGTGCTAGCCTTATGCCTAACCTAAATTAAGACCAATAAGTAAGTTTTGTTGTAATACATCTTTATGATATTGCCAATTGTTACTTCGTGGCTATAGTAACTAGCTAGTGGGAAATGCTTTACATCGATACGGTTACCCTATCACATATTCTATGCGGTAACGTTAGTTGACTTCAGTGGTTTCCTTGCAGAATCCTGATATTTGTGAGTGATCATGGCTGCTACTACTTCAGCCGCGGTTACAGAATCTCCTGGGCTAGAGACTCAACGCAAAGAAATCGAGTCTCTGCTTCAGGAACATGAACTCTGTGCAGGGGATACTTGGTGAGACTCTTGCCGCCCTCTGCTCTGAACTGACACCCATACTGAGTGATGTAGCTACTATAGCTAGCTACCACGACAACAACAAATGACAGCGATGAGTCCTTGACTGTATTTGCCGTTGCTTAATTACATATCATAATCAGCATAAATACCATTATCTTTAGATAAGGACAATTTTTATTAGCAAATTCAATGAATAAACATTGGTTGGAGTGTTGTCATTCCACTTGCCTAGGATCTCAGCGCTGGTGTTTGGCGAATGACGTTTGATCACTGCGTTAACGTTTTAGGGATAGTATTCAAAATGTAAGCTTACATTTTGATATTAATATAACCATTAACATGGCGTTTCAGTTGGGGAACATATTGTCAAATGATATGACGATTAACATCACGTCCCAGTCGGCGAACATCTTGTCAAAGTTTTGGCTTTAACAAGCAAGATAACATTAACTAGCGTTAGCTACACTGACAGCATGCTAGCCCGCCAGAGTTCGCTAGCTACAGGACAGGAATCTTTTCGGTTTAGCTTGACATTTTTGGTATTTTCCCTAAGTGTGTATTTATTGTGTGTTCGAATATTTTTGACAAAGTGAGCGCCATTTAAGTTAGCTAGCTAACTGCATAGCTAATGTTAGCTCGCTAAACCAAATTAGCTAGCTAGCTGGTTGCTACTTTCGTTTTTACCAGTAAAGTTTCATTTTGTTAGTGTCACACCCAGATTAGGAAATTATATCGTATTTACCATTGTGGTTATAAAGTTCAGGATATCAGTTGAAGTGGGAATGAATGAAATTCCATTTATGTACAGTTTTGTCCTAACAAACTCAATTAAAAAGGAAACTAGAAATTTGGCTGTAATTTGCCAAAGCCTAGCTGCCCAAATAAAAGATCCATTTTTGCAATTGTGGTTATGCCATTATAGTATTGTATCAGTAAATACACTAAATACCCCAATCGTAGAAAACGTTAATGATCAAATACTAGCCTAGGGAAATGTGATGTTGAGTTGTTGGTTAATGTAGTCATGCAATATATAAGCCATGTAAAGCCTCCCCAATGGAGTTGTTCTTAACCAACACATGCAGGTACCTGGTGGAAAGGCGATGGTATGAGCAGTGGAAGGAGTATGTGGTGACAGGAGACCAGAACTCCTCATCTTTCCCTGGACAGATCGACAACACAGAGCTTTTTGAGGGTAAGTGTCACATCACAAAGATATCCTGTAACAACAGAAGACCCATTATTCAATGTTTAGTTCATTTACTTCTACCCCACATATGCTGTTGTGTCAACATGAAAAGTGAGCTGTCTAATGATGATAATGATATCCACAGAACTGGATTCCTACCATCTGAAGGAGCGTCTGGTGGAGAATGAGGACTTTGTGTTGATCCCTGCCGAAGCATGGCGCAATCTGCTGGCCTGGTATGGCATGGTAGATGATCAGCCTGCCCTGGAGCGGAAGGTAAAACAGTATGGTCACAGAGACGCAGATAACTTGCATACCCTATGGTCATATCACATAGACTGATTGCCTGACAACTAGGGTTGGGAATTGCCATGAACCTTAAGATACGATATTATCACAATACTTAGGTGCAGATACGATATGTATTGCCATTCTCACAGTTCTACAGTACCAGTCAAAAGTTTGGACACACCTACTGAATCAAGTGTTTTTCTTTATTTCTACTACATTGTAAAATAATAGTGAAGACAAACTACGAAATAGCACATATGGAATCATGTAGTAACCAAAATAAAGTGTTCAACATATCAAAATATATTTGATATTCTTCAAAGTTGCACACTCTTGGCATTCTCTCAACCAGCTTGGTGAGGTAGTCACCTGGAATGCATTTCAATTAACATGTAATAAGAGACTTGCTTGGGCCAAGAAACACGAGCAATGGACATTAGACTGGTAGAAATCTGTGTTTGGTTTGTTGAGTCCAAATTTGAGATTGTTGGTTCCAACCGACATTTCTTTGTGAGACACGTAGGAACTGATCTCCGTATATATGGTTCCCACTGTGAAGCATGGAGGTATGATGGTGTGGGGTGCTTTGCTGGTGACACTGTCAGTGATTTATTTAGAATTCAAGGCACACTTAACCAGTATGGCTACCACAGAATTTTGCAGCGATATCCCATCTGGTCTGTGCTTAGTGGCACTATCATTTGTTTTTCAACAGGGCAATGACCCAACACACCTCCAGGCTGTGTAAGGCCTATTTAACCAAGAAGGAGAGTGATGGAATACTGCATTAGATGACCTGGCCTCCACAATCACCCAACCTCAACCCAATTGAGATGGTTTGGGATGAGTTGGACTGCAGAGTGAAGGAAAAGCAGCCAAGAAGTTCTCAGCATATGTGGGAACACCTTCAAGATTGTTGGAAAAGCATTCCAGGTGAAGCTGGTGGAGAGAATGCTAAAATTGTGCAAAGCTGTCATCAAGGCAAAGGGTGGCTACTTTGAAGAACCTCAAACCAAATATTTTAATTTGTTGAACACTTTTTTTGGGGTTACTACATGATTCCATATGTGTTATTTCATAGTTTTGATGTCTTCACTATTATTCTACAATGTAGAAAATTGTAAAAAAATAAAGAAAAACCCTTGAATGAGTAGGTGTCCAAACTTTTGACTGGTACTGTATATGTTTTGCGATTCAATACTATGATTTTATTGTGATTCCATCATCAGAACATATTGCTCACCATATGTCTGTTTTGATCAGATTGAAATACAAGTGATGAAAACATTGTAAAAACATATATAAAATGAGAACAAGCTATGAAGGAAATAGTTTTGGTACAGCCAACTAGCACAAATATAATGTTGGGAATCTTTTCAAATTTTTTTCCCCCCAACATCATTAAAATTATGCACGTGCATCAATGTGGCAGAAGGCTGTGCGTTATGATTCTGAACAGTCAGATAGCAAGCAACAATGACAAGAAGCTTCCATATGGAGAATCGTAGGTGGCTTGTTTCAGCTAGTTGTGTCTTGTTTTCACTGAGTTCATGCTAATATGGCTAAAATTATTTAGCTAGCTAACCAACAACTGTAATGATGTATTTGAGACAAGTGCTTATTGTGAAAATGCATTTATGTGGTCAAAAGATCCTTTGGATTTGCCCCGAAGTTGTTCACACATCCAGTTGATTTTTAAACAACATATCTGAAGCACTGACTGTACATTCACATCTGTCTACAAACTACTATGTGAACGTGGCCCTGACTAGTGTAGTTGTATGTCCTACAGACCCTCATTCAATGGACAATGTTGTCTATGAAAAGACAACTGCCATTGGAAGTGTTTCATTTGTATTTGGCAGTTAATTGAATGTGATTGCTTTGCCTATTTCAGGTGGTGGATCTACCCAGCACAGTCAAGGTTGAGGTCTATCCTGTGGAAATCTTCCTGTGTCTCCATAGCAACATGGAAAATGTTGTGACCGCACAGTTTAGCCGTGCAGATCACATCCGTAAGTAGAAACACATCGAAAAGTTGCAATAGTAGCTATGATGGGTTGGTGTGCAAACTGTATGTATGTATGTATGTATGTGTGTGTGTGTGTGTGTGTGTGTGTGTGTGTGTGCATGTTTTAATGCTTTCCCCTTCAGATACGATTCAGAAGGTGATGATGAAGCAGTTTGATGTGGTCGAGGGAGCAGAGACCCGGCTGTGGATGAAGAGCTCAGACACCTGCTGTGAGAGGCTGCGGAACGTTCACGTCAATGTCCTCGACTCCAGCTTAAGCTCTGGCATGGTATGTCTGCTCTCTCTCTGACCCTCATCCCCCCGTACACCTACCTGCTTGCATCCCTCTGCTGCATCCTGCGATACAGTGATAGTATGTTTAAATGGCAGCTGTGTTGTAACATGTCCTGTCTGCATTGCAGACGGTGATCATGGAGATGAGGAATGAAGATGGTACCTGGCCCAGCTCCAGACCGCAGATCATGTGGGGGTTCCTCCTTTTTCATTTAGTACATTCTCTACACACTGATTTTTTTTCTTCTATCTACCAAAATTAGTGTTGCTAATGTAGTGTAATGTAGTGTAATTTGTGCTAAACGTGATTCCCATATGTGTGACTACAAAGGAGAGAGTACTGTAATTTACCTTTTGTGTTATTGTAGTGTTTGGTAGGTGATTTATATTTCTCCTTCCATATCTTATAGTAGGAACTCTGTGGAGGAGCAGGAATCATACCGAGGCCAGCCAGGAGTCTGTGGCCTCACCAATCTAGGAAACACATGTTTCATGAACTCTGCCCTGCAGGTACAGTGCTGTGAGAAAGTATTTGCCCCCTTTCTAATTTTCTCTACTTTTGCATATTTTTGATATTGAATGTTATCAGATCTTCAACCAAAACGTAATGATAGATTTTTGTATTATTATTTATTTATTTAACCTTAATTTAACTAGGCAAGTCAGTTAAGAATAAATTCTTATTTACAATGGCGGCCTACCACAGCCAAACCCGGACGATGCTGGGCCAATTGTGCGCGCCCTATGGGACTCCCAATCACGGCCGGATGTGATACAGCCTGGATTTGAACCAGGGACTGTAGAACGGGAGTAAAGGGAACCTGAGTGAACAAGTAACACAACAATTACATACTTATTTTATTTATTTCATAAACAAAGTTATGCAACACCCAATGCCCCTGTGTGAAAATGTAATTGCCTCCTTACACTCAATATTTGGTTGTACCACCTTTCGCTGCAATGTATCCAATCAAACTCTTCCTGTAGTTGTTTATCAGTCTCTCGGGTCGCTGTGGAGGAATTTTGGCCAACACCTCCATGGAGAAAAAATATAAACGGAACATATAAAGTGTTGGTTCTTGAGCTGAAATAATAGATCACAGAAATTTGACATATGCACAAAAAGCTTATTTCTTTCAATTTGTGCACAAAATTGTTTATATCGCTATGAGTATATTTACTTTGCGAAAATAATAAATCCACCTGACAGGTTTGGCATATCAAGAAGCTGATGAAACAGCATGATCATTACACAGGAACAACTTGTGCTGGGAACAATAAAAGTCCATTCTAAAATGTGCAGTTTTGTCACACAACACAAAGCCACAGATGTCTCAAGTTTTTTTTTTGGGGGGGGGGGGGGGGCGTGCAATTGGCATGCTGACTGCAGGAATGTCAGGGATCTGGACTAGTATGGACTGTCATTCATGAGTACCCTATGTTTCTCTCCCTGCTTTGTACAGTGTCTCAGTAACACCCCTCCACTGACTGAGTACTTCCTGCAGAGTGCCTATCTGGAGGAGCTCAACTTCACCAACCCTCTGGGCATGAAGGGGGAGATAGCAGAGGCCTACGCTGATGTCATCAAACAGATGTGGTCAGGGAGGCACTACTCTGTAGTTCCCCGGCTCTTCAAGGTAGTTATCTGTGTTAAGTGTGAAACTCTGTCCACAATTTTATAATGGATTAAAAAGGCTTGTCAGTCAGTCATGCTTAAGTATTGACCATGCGTACCTTGAGAGAACCTTATATTTTTATTACCAGACCAAGGTTGGCCACTTTGCCTCTCAGTTTCTTGGCTACCAGCAGCATGACTCCCAGGAGCTGCTCTCCTTCCTGCTGGATGGGCTTCATGAGGATCTCAACCGGGTCAAGAACAAGGAGTACATTGAGCTGAGGGATGCCGATGGTAGGCCTGACCAGGTAACAACCTGTAGTAGAAAGAGTATGGGGAGAAGAATTGTAAAATACCACCATTGCTCTCCAAGCTGAAGTAAACCAAAGGTACATTTGCATTTAATTTTTCCTCACACTCACCCTTTAACAACTTTCAGGAAGTGGCAGAGGAAGCGTGGCATAACCACCGGCGACGTAACAACTCTGTGATTGTTGACACCTTCCACGGGTTGTTCAAGTCCACCCTGGTTTGCCCCGAGTGCCGCAAAGTGTCGGTCACCTTTGACCCCTTCTGCTACCTCAGTGTGCCCCTGCCTGTTAGCAAGGACCGGGTGATGGAGGTCTTCTTCGTTTCTCTGGATCCTGTGGCCAAACCTGTTCAGGTACAAGATTAATCTTCCTATAGTTGGCCCTACATCATGCTTTTTATAGGTAATCATCTGTATTGATTTATTTGTATTCTTTCCCACCAGCATCGCTTGGTTGTACCCAAAGCTGGAAAAGTGTTTGATCTGTGCTCCGCTCTCTCGGAAATGACCAACGTCTCCGTTAATCAAGTGAGACAACTTTTTAAAGCCTCTTTGGTAGAGCATGCTGTGGAAAAGCTATTTTCATTCATCACATGAAATATTGAGGTGATACTGAACTGTGCCTCTTATTTCAGATGGTTGTGGCTGATGTGTTCAACCACCGCTTCTATAAGATCTACCATGCTGATGAGTCTCTAAGCTGCATCCTGGACCGGGACGACATATTTGTGTATGTAAAACCAGCTTTTACCTCCACACCAAAAACATACTTTTTCGGTCTTTTCCTGTATGCTCGTTTGCACCAGAATCTCTCCTGACCCCTGTCTGTGTGTTGCCCTGGCAGGTATGAGCTGAGCAGTGGCTCTGTGGAGGGGGATGAGGTGGTGCTGGCTCTGTACCTGAGGGAGCGTTCTCATTACAGGGACTCCGGCTCAGGGAGTAGCAGCTGCGGTACGTCCCTGTTCGGACACCCACTGCTCATGGCTGTGCCTCGAGTCCAGTGCAGCCGCAACGCCCTCTATCACCTCTTCCTGCAGCGGCTAGCGTGAGTTACTGACGCAGGCCAAACATCAGCTAAAATATCGAGAGAAAAAAAAAAGGAATTTAATTGTGATGGCTAGTTGTAAAGATGCTGTACTGTGCCTTGTCTGAGAGAGAGGCCTTTCTCTCACAAGAGGGCGGTTCAAATTGCAGTTTGCAACGTTTGCAAGGCTCGGTAGGTAAATATTATAGCTAAAAGCTTAGCTTGCTGCAAAAGAGCTTGCTAAGATTATGTATATAATGTATACACAATCAAATATTATTTCAAAATATTAACAGAACGTAAGGCTTTTTTGCTCTAATATAGCTAATTAGAAGCTGATCTCTGCTGAATGCATTTACTTTTAGCTTGTTTGAGTTTGTTGCTGTTAGCTAGCACATGCACAAGCTGTACTGCAGTATTTGTATTTATTATGGATTCCCATTGGCAGCAGCTACTCTTCCTGGGGGTCCAGCAAAATTAAGGCAGTTTATACAATTTTAAAACATTACAATACTTTCACAGATTTCACAACACACTGTGTGCCCTCAGGCCCCTACTCCACCACTACCACATATCTACAGTACTAAATCCATGTGTGTGTATGCATGTGTCTGTGCCGATGTTTGTTTGTGTTGCTTCACAGTCCCCGCTGTTCCGTAAGGTGTTTAACTATCTGAACCACCCATACCGGATCCGGGATAATTGTCATCAGCAACGCTGAATAGCATAGCGCCACAGTCAAATAATATTACTAGAAAATATTCATGAAATCACAAGTGCAATATTGCAAAACACAGCTTAGCCTTTTGTTAATCCACCTGTCGTGTCAGATTTAGAAATTATGCTTTACCGCGAAAGCAATACAAGCGTTTGTAAGTTTATCGATTGCTCGACAAAACAAGTACACTTAGCATCGGGTAACTTTGTCACGAAAATCAGAAAAGCAATCAAATTAATCGTTTACCTTTGATTTTTGGATGTTTTCACTCACGAGACTCCCAGTTAGACAACAAATGTTCCTTTTGTTCCATAAAGATATTTTTTATATCCAAATACCTCCTTTAGTTTGGTGCGTTATGCCCAGGAATCCACCGGAAAGAGCGATCATGACAACTCAGACAAAAATTCCAAATTATATCCATAATGTCCACAGAAACATGTCAGACGTTTTTTTATAATCAATCCTCAGGGTGTTTTTGAAATATTTATTTGATAATATATCAACCGGGACAGTTGGCTTTTCACTAGGACCGGAAGTAACAATGGCCGCCTTTCTCTTTTGCGCACAATTGAGTCTGAGAGCCCCCACCTAACCACTTACGCGATGTGGTCGTTCACACT